>NW_024067868.1:0-300000 GCF_009389715.1 Phoenix dactylifera
GGTATATTTATTTGAACAGTTTTAAAGACTTCCATGATTTCATCAAAGTTAGATTGTTTCTTGGAGTCTGAAGTCTACTGGGAAAGGGAACCTTGGGTTTGTATGTTTCTATGGGTTCTTCCCTCTTTTCCGGTTTGTCCTGTTCTTGACCCCTCTTCTGAATAGGGTTCTTATCGGATTCAGTTTTATTTTTTTTTCATTTTCAGGAAGTTGGACTTTATTGTCCACTTGCTTGCCAGACCTTAAAGTGGTAATTGCCTGGACTTCATAGGTCGGATTTCCATTAGAATTGATTTGATACTGACCTATCTGACCTTGATTTTGTTGTCTACTAGGGTTAGGCACTGGTTGACTAGGTAGTTCACCTTTCTTCCTATCCCCTAGAGAGTTAGCTATTTGGCTCAGACTAACCTCAAGTTTTGCAATTGCTTGCGCATGGAATTGGTTAGTCTGGGCTTGGGCTGTATTGGTCTGTTGTTGTTGCTTGATAAAATCTTGTTGTTGTTTCATTCATATTAGCCATCATGGTTTCTAATTGTGAAGGTTGCTGTGGGATAGGGGCATTATAAGGCGGTACAGATGGAACCAAAGGTTGGTTCATTGTGTGGACCTATCCTGGGAAGTTGTTCTGAAAACCTGGTGGACCACCTTGATGCTGAATAGGTTCATTTTGCTTGTATGAGAAATTTGGGTGGAACCTATTATCAGGGTGGTAAACTGGGCTGAACGAGTGGGAGTGGGCTCTTAAAGGCACTATATGAATTTAGAGCATTGCTTGCTCGCCTTTATGTTAGGCAGACTAGGGCAGCACTCCACTAGATGCTCAGGACTGTTACACAAAACAACAAACTATATGACTCGTGATCCACTTTCATGACGGGATTTGACTCTTTGTATGAACTCGAACTAGTGGAAACAGTGAAAGCATCAAACTTTTACTCAGTTGTTCATTCCAGCCACCAGATTGGACATGACATTTTTGAGTTCTGGGTCTGCTTTTATTTCATAATTACCTGGTTTTCTAGACCCAAACTCATCTCTAATTACTTCCTCACCATAGCTACTCCCAATTTTGGGCATTTTCAGCTAAGTCAACAAGAAATTCATAGGCTTGATCCGGGGTTGGTTTCATGAACCTACCCTTGTGCATGGACTCATCATGTTTCTATGTGCTGGAGGTAGTCCTTTATAAAAGAAGTGGGACCAGATCAGCCTTATCAAGCCATGGTTGGGCATGTGACCAACAAGTCATGGAATCTTTTCCAAAGTTGGGAAATTCCTCCTCAGATTTTCCTCTAAAAGTTCTTATGGCATCCTTAATTTTTCAGTCTTTACCATAGGATAGAACTTAGCCATGAACTTCTTAGATAGTTGTTCCCATGATGTGATGGAATTTGAAGCAAGGGGAATACAGCCATGCAGCAGCACGATCCTCTAAAGTCATGGGAAACAACCTCAATTAATACCCTTTCATCTAAGTTTTGATTTCTAAACGTTTGACAGATTGTCAAAATTGTTTAGATGAATATAGGGTTGTTCACTCTCAACCCATGAAACTTGGGTAACATGTTATTGTTGCAGCCCGAATTTCAAATGGGCTGCATTATTGATGGTAATACTATGCAAGTAGGGGACTAGCGGATGCGGGTGCAAACAATTCATTTAGGGTCTAATATGTTCACCCATTGTAGAGATCGACGGTTGGTTTACAGTTCGCAGTTGTGATGAAAAGTTCTGTCAATCTCAGGATCAAATGGGGTTAACTTATCCCTTAATGACCTTCTACCATGCATACATTTTCCACAACTTAATTAGATTCGACTCCTACAATGAACGAAATCCTAAAAGAAGAGAAGGGCTAGACACAGATGACCACAACCAACACCACACAACAATTTGACCCTATTAGTCTTAGAACTAAGTGAGGTTTAGTAGCTTCTTAATCTAGTTGCACAGAGATGTATCAGGTTAAAAAGTTCCTGAAATTCTCTCCTAGATTAGACAGCTCCTAATCTCCCTTTCAGATTAAGCTTGAGCTTACCAGTTAAGCAATCCAGTAATCAGTGACCAGGAAAGTCCCGGGGTGTGTGGTGGTGCCAGAAGGGATACACCGATACCACAATACCCGTAACAGTTCTCACTGTTGTAAAACTTTCCTAGACATCACCAATTACTAAATTCTCACTGGAGTGGCTTTCAGCTGCTTCTTTCCAAGAGCCTAATTGAGCTCGAAAACCTTAAGGCCAACGTCTAATTGATTTTAATTTAATTGGCTTAGGATAAATATGCAAGGTGGTGATTTTTGGGCTAAGGACAGGTAATGACTTTCCGACCTTATCTTTTTAATCGTTTTGCCCTTAATTACTTTATGCAAATGCTTAATACTAATGCAGCAAATAATCAATATTTTTTTTTAAAGTTTATGCAATGTCATTAGGTTGTATTGATTAAATGAGCAATCAATAAATTTTTTTTTATTTTTTTATATAATTTTTATTTTTATTTATTATTTTTTTATTATTTTTTTATATATAGCAATAACTTGAATGTAAACTAAACACAATTCTTATGCGTCAGTCAATCTCCGAATGCCCGTTGAATAAGCTCTGGAGATTACTCCGTGAGGAGTCCCAATAGAGGTATGATCACCTCGGGGGATTGCGCCTTATCAATTACTAGCAAAATAATATAGATTTTTTTTATTTTTTTTTGAATTTTTTAATATATTTTTAAATTTAAATTAAATTTCAAATTTCAAATTTCAGAATTCAATTTTGAATTTAATTTTTGAATTTTTGAATTTTGAAATATTTTTTATTTTATTATTTATTTATTTATTTATTTATTTTTTTTGAAATTTTTTTTTCGAATTTCAATTTCAGAATTTAATAACTACGAAATTATTAACTAAAAATAATCAAATAATAAAAATAAAACTTACTACCGGAGTGCGTTCACTCCGGGCATCCAAATCCAATTTGATCTTCGTGATCGTTCTTACTTCTCGATTTGCCTCCCCGGCAACGGCGCCAAAATTTGTTCGTCTAATTCCTGTCCACCTAAAAATATGCTAGACAGATCGTTGTTAGAACCGACGAACAAAAGTTAATTTAATTTACTCTTACCTGGTTTACTCGAGGAATAGTGGTTGTAAGAGGTCGATCCACAGGGAGGCGATTGGAGTTGCTTAAAAATAAAAACGTTCACTCGGATTCAAAAGCGATTTTTGAATAATAGAAGAAAAACATTATATCGGGGATGATGATGGAATCTCTAGTCTACCGGAGAATGATTTTTAATTGAAATTAACTAGACGACATGTACTCAGATTCAAAAAGCATTTTTTAATGAAAATAAAGCTCTGGCATAAAATTAAAATGGATGAACTAAGAGGATTGAAGCAAACATAAATTTCATAAAAGAAGATTAATGTATTGCATAAAAGAAATTAAATTTCAGCATAAATAAAATCTTAAAAGTAAAACACTCCACTGAATAAAATTCTCTAAAGTTAAAACTTAAAACATTGTTCTCAATAAAACTACTCAAAACACATTGCTCTTAAATAAAATAACAATAAACATAAACATTGCCCTTAAAAATAAAACTAAACATGAAAAGAAAAGAAAAAGAATAAAAAAACAAAACAAAGCACTGGCTCTGTTTGAAAACAGAGCATCAACACTTCCTCCAACCGAGCCGAGCACCCCCTGTTCCTCCTCTGTTTCTTTGGCTCAACACAGCACCACCCGAGAGCTCTCCTCTCTTGGTTCCCACCCCCCACCTGAGCACACTTCTCTATCCCATCTTGGATTCCACCGAGCACACCCCCTTCCCTCTTCCTCCTTCTCTTCTTATAGCCGCGGACGGACGCCTGATGCGGAAGGGAGATGGCAGACGCGGTGAGGACGCGGTGCGGGATCGCCGGAGATTGGATCACGGCTGGGGCTTCCTTCTTCGGGTGCTGGGATTTCGGGATCACCGGATTGGAAGCTGGGACGGATGCCACGGCTGTGAAGGAAGGTGGGCTGCTGAGATCTTCCTTGCTGGGAGGCGAATCGTCCGGGATTGCACGCGGAAGAGGAAGGATGTTGGGGCTTCTTTCACGGACGCGAGATTGCTGGAGGAGCCGACCACGGCCGCGCGGTGGAGACTGGGATCACGGAAGGATTGACTGAAGATCATGGTTTGGATTCGGCTGGAGGAGAAACGGACGCGTGATCCTCTCTTCTCCCCTGTTTCCGCACGGGCTGGGATTTGCGGATCCGTGGGGCACTGCGGATCATTTGGAGGCTGCCACGGGATGCTGTGAGGAGGCGATGACCCGTGGCTGGTGGGGAGGAGCGGACGTGGGAGGCTGGATCCCGGGATCACGGGCGGCTGGGACGCGGAAGAGGCGGACTCGGAACGGCGCGAGCTTCGTGGGATGCTAGGAGGAGACGGATGCGGCTGGATTACGGCTTGCATCATACTTGCAGTCCGGGTGTGGGAGGCTGGATCATGGAATGAGCTGGGGTCTCTCGTGATCGCATGGACTGGCCGGACTTGAATTGAGCTCGGGCTGCCGCGCATTGGACTCAAACCCAATGTTATTGGGTCTTTTGGACTCCTTGCACTCAAACACAAATACAATGTTAATTAATTAATTTTATTATTAAAAATTAACTATAATACTAATTATGGTAGTACGATGATTGCACTTTTGTGCTCTCATCAGGGCTCACGCCCCTCCTCCTTTGCTTCTTTGGTGCGGCAACACAAGAGGGGCCGACGCCCCTCTTGGTAATGGATCAAGGGCTCCTAACTTGTAGGAGCCCTAGATGCTATTTAAGAGGAGGCTTGGGGGCTGACCTAATTTGTGTGAATCCCTCTTCTCCTCAGCCGTGGCCTCCTCCTCCTTCTCCTTGGTTTTCAGCCGCAAGCAAGGGAAGCAAAAGACAAGGTGTTGGCGGTCCCCTTCTTCCTCCTCCTTGGTTCCAACGCAGGAAAAAGGAAGTGGGCTGCAGGGGCTTCGTTCCTCTTCTTTTCTTCATCCTTCTTCTTCTTCCTCTCAAGCACATTCAAGAGTTGAAAGAAAGAGAGAGGAGATCAGCCATCAAAGTTATCTCTGCAAGGGAGCTAGCGCCCCGGGGAAATAGAAAGCTTGGATCGGTTCCTGCTTCGTATGGATACCCGTAGAGGCCGGGCACTTGAACGGCTTCAAGCGAACCTTCATCCAAAACCACGATCATCAGTTTGCGGTGATCATCTACCCGCACAAGGTGAAGATCTGATCTTCTAATGTTTTAAAAAGTTTTTAATCCTTATCTATCTACGAACGGTTTTTGAACAACATTCATGCGATGAACGGTTGATCCCGCGCATGCCTCTTCCGCTGCATCTGAATTTTTTTTAAATTTCAGCGCATGATCGGGGTTTTCTAACACTCGTGACATAGATACTTGGTTGCGCAACAACACATAATAATAGTAGCAACTGAAGCACTAATAGAGCAAAGAACCAATTATCGCTACTTGGCTGAATAAATTTTTTACTTGAATAAAAATAATTTGATCAATCGTTCACTCGTGAAAAAAAATCCATCAATAATTTAACATGGTTGACTATACATTAAAGCCATAACCATCTATTTTTCCATTTAAAATCACATCTCTTGTCAAGTGAAGAGAATGAGTAAAGTGGATGAACCCAATTCAACCACCAAGTGAAGCAGCCAGAAAGGGTTGCTACAACTTTTGTAAATTACAATGTCCATATTCTTCTATCTCCAATCTCTTTCTTCTCCAACTTTCGTAGTTCATTTCCCTAGATATAGATCTTGTCAAGAAAGAACTCCAGGTGACCCTAACAAAGCTCTCTCCCTAAAGCAGTACATATACCTATCTCCCAATGGCTCACTGGAACTATGAAAGGGGTTGATGCACAATTGCGGATTCGCTCATCGAACAGATGAAATCAACCTGCATTCACCGGCGGTGGGTTGTTTTCATATATTGTAGCGCACGTAACAGAAACAGTTTGTAGATTAACTCCTGTGAAATAAATCTGAGATTAAACCCATCATACAACATCAACTTTCGATCTTGGAACAAGCTAGGACTAATTGACTGCACAAGAAGCATAAATTAGGAATCAATCTCATAGGTGATTAGCTCATATATAACTGCGGTCATGCATACGATAAGGTCAAAGGAAAGAGCCCTTTGAATGGAATTTTTGGATATTGTTTGCTTGTTTGCACTGACCGCTGAGCAAGGAGTATGCAGGGCTTGATTTCGTGAGGGGGAAATTAAAAGATGTTATTAGGTCGAGCACCTGATATTGCCAGGGAATTTAGGGGCTTAGATGAACTTGGACATGCAAGTTATGGTAGGAGACATCATATGGATGTCTGGTGTATTGAGCCTTGAGGTAATCCTATAAAGTTGCAATACTTGGATTGTGTTTTTACTAGTATTTTTTTTAATTTTAATACCACTTGAGTACGAATTTTGGTGCATCGTAATTTTATTAACTATGAGTTCTACAAAATATTTTGTACAATTACTTGAGTATAATACAACATTCTTTCTACATTGCTCTTTTTTTTTTTCATTTTATATTTCATTAAGGAAATATGGTAGGAGTGCCACCTTCCAAGCAATGGTTGTCTTTTCCTTGGTCGAGGGCTAACTTGGATAGTTAGGGAGAAGGAATACAAATGAGTCGAGTAGTAGTAAATTAGTAAACTGCTTGGGTTTGTACACACACACATATATATATACACATATATACATATATATATATATATATATATATATATATATATATATATATATATATATATATATATATATATATACATCTATCTATCCATCCATCCATCTACCTAGCTATATATATAAAAATCCAAACTTGTCTTGTTTGTTTAATTGACCGGCATGTTATTAATTTGAGTCTAAACTTTTATTTAGTTTTTTAAGCTCAATTTCCTTTTTTTAGCAAATTTTCAAGCTCAAACTGTTAAACTCTTTTCTTTTCTACAAAAATGTTTAACTATTAATTCATTAGCAAATATTGATGCATTTCCATTACTATGGTCACGTATGACTACATAATTGAATCTCAAACTTCAAATCCTATATTACAAATATCATTATAGTTTTGAACAAATTAATGAAACCTATTATATTATTTTATTGATACATAACATGAAGTACAAATCGAAGCCAAGACATGAGAAAGCAAAAAAAGAAAGGAAAAAACAAAGATAACTAGAGGAGACCAAGGGGGGATACAGGATGTCCAAACCCAAGAAACCATACAATCCAATACCAGTTCAATAAAAAAAAAAATCTAATCCAGGACAATTCTAATTTAAACAGAGCATCGAGACAACAACTAGCCCAACTATAAATGGCCCACTGCATTTTTGTCCCAAAATTCTCATACTTTCTTGGTAAATGTGAGTGCACGTTTACAAGTATATCGCTCCATGGAAAACACAATTCCTTCGGTTGGCAATTCCTATGGATTCTTTTCCAGATTAACCAGGTCAATAAAATGCTTGAGTATAAATTAATTGTTGTGACAACTCAGTGAAGATAATTTTACAATTTCCAGTAATAAAAGCATGAAGGGAAGTTGATATGAATCTACTGCATAAAGAACTTATCTGTACAATAGATAAACAAGAGAATCATGTTCTGCTAACTCTCTTGAACCAAAAAAAGGAGATAAACTATATATTAAATGATGGCTATTTTTGGCAAAATATCTAGTTTCTACCAGACCTTGACATGGATCAGGTGGCAAAATTATTTATTCATTGAACTAGTATTGCTGTGGTAATTAAAGATGGTTCAAGAGAAGAAAATTTAATATCGAGGAAGTTTTGAGTACATTAAAATTTGGATATAGATAAGAAAGAATTGCAAAGGATTTGTCCGTTCCATAAGAAAAGTTCGGAACTATATCTGAGTATAAAGATCACAGCTTAGAGTAATTTTCATATTAGTTATGAAGTGCATAACAAAATTATTAACCAAAGCATGAACTTATTTAATATAGTCGTCAAATGCTCAATATGAAGAGGCATACATGATGGACTGGATAGTGACCTACAATGAAGAATATGGAGAAATTTGTGCCTGTAGTCACGAACAAACCACGCCGTTAAATTTGTTAGAAAAAAAATAAAACCATATATGTATCGAGCTCGCAAAGATTGTTTTCTTTTGACTGAATATATTGCACTTCTTGTTTTGCAAATATCGATTGCGCCCAACTCCGTATTTCCACACTCCTGTCACCTTCTACTAGAATATTTTCAACAGGCTCAACAGGCTTCCTCATTCTGCAAACAAACAACACAAAAGATTAATGATATTTAATATTGGAAACTTTTTTGGAAACGTTTTTGGATTAACTGAGATAATCTAGACTATTTGGGTTGGGGGTCATGAAAGGACTAGAACATGGATAATAAATAAGGGGAATTCAGCGACACGATGTGGTCACTGGGTTTGCCTTCATAGAAGTGTCACAAACCACCTTTTTTCTTTATATATTCTTGATTCGGACTCCACCAAACACCCATCTCTGTTTTTGACAACTAGTCATTGATTAAGGCCCCTCATTTTCCTTAACTTAGCGGGTAACCCACAATTTAAACTTGGACAAAATAAAACTTAGGTCCATGATATATTGAATAATTCTTAACAAATTTCAAGATCAATGCAGTGGGTATGGCGACTAATTTAGTGCAAGTGACAAGTTGTGTTGCTTGGACTTTGCGCGCACATAGTCAAGAGAGAAACCAAGAGCTTCAAGGGGAGGTGTACGAGAGAATGCAGATTGAACAAGTTTTTCCATTCTTTCCTAGGGTCTTGATGAAATTTGAGCCAAAATGAGATTGGTATATTAAAGGTTATTAATTCTTAAAATTTTAGAGCTTTAAAAATATCTAAAATATGCATAAAGGATTTGACATGGCTTGGATGGATAGTGTCGAGGCAAAGACACTCTTGTTCATCACAACGCTACTCTTTAAGGCCCATCACAACCTTCAATTCTTTCCAGAAAGCACCTTGCTGATTCTTAAACACCACCATACTTGAAAACCCCAACCAAAAATTAAGAAAACCATTAAAACAAGCAACTTCCTATATCCAAGAAACAACACATCAAACATAACTCATGTTTCACCCTTAGTGTCCATTTTTTCAGGATTAAACCAAGAATAAATAATCGAATCCTCAATTCTCATCAAACATAGATTCAAAAATCCCAACGAGCAGCATATTTATTCCACTATTCCAGAAAAACAACATACTTGTAAAACAGAAAACGTAAACAAGGAGAAGAAACATGTAACGTTCTCAAATGAAAACAAAAGAATTACAAAAGGTCATAAAAAGAAAAACGATAGAGTTGGGTAATAAAGAACTGACATTGTTCGGCGTTGAATACAAGAAAAACGCGGCTGCTCTTCTGCAACTCTTCCTCTCCCTCCCTTTCATTCCCTTCAGAAAACCACCTTGGTCCACGGTGGGCCCCCAACATCCTTCGGCACAATTACCGAAAGACCAAGAAACCCACTGGATATCAAAACAATCTGATCCGTTCTTGAGATCTGGCAGGCCATGAAGTGTCAGCCATCTGATCGACCAATCGAACGGTCGTGATTGGATTGATGGGATGGAGAGGGAGAGGTGTAGGTGGGCCCACCCAAGACTAGTCAATTCTAGAAATAAGGCATCAGTGACCGTTGGGCCGACTGTTGCCCAAAAGAAACCTCAATTCTAATCCTTTCTTGTTGTATTCTTTAGTCGATTGCCATTGGCTGGCGGTGGCACGGGAGATGGATTGAGCCTTGAGGTTTTTACTAGTATTAAACTTTTTAATTTTAATACAACTTGAGTATTAATATTGGTGCATCATAATTTTATTAACTATGATTTCTACAAAAAATTTTGTACAGTTACTTGAGTATAATACAACATTCTTTCTACATTGCTCCTTTCTTTTCGTTTTATTTTTCATCAATGAAATATGGTATGAGCGCCACCTTCTAAGCAATGGTTGTCTTTTCCTTAGTCCAGGGATAAGTTGGATGGTTGGAGAGAAGGAATACAAATGAGTCGAGTAGTAGTAAACCGGTAAGCAGCTTAGATTTGTATATATACATTTACATACATAAATATGCATATATATATATATATATATATATATATATATATATATATATATATATATATATATATATATATATATATATATATACACACGCGCGCGCACGCGCCTATATATATTTATCAACACATCTATCCATCTACCTAGCTATATATATAGAAATCCAAACTTGACTTGTTTGTGGCCGGTTATTATCAAATTGAGCCTAAAGTTTTATTTAGTTTTGCAAGCTCAGTTTTCTTTTCTAGTAAATTTTTAAGCTCAAATTGTTAAACTTTTTTCTTTTCAACAAAAAAAGTTTAACTATTAATTCATTAGCAAATATTGATGCATTTCCACCGCTAAAGTCACGTATGACTACATAGTTGAATCTCAAACTTCAAATCCTACATTACAAATATCATTATTTTTTGAGCAAATTAATAAAACCTATTTTATTGTTTTATTGATAAATAAAATGAAGTACAAATCAAAGCAAAGGAATGAGAAAGCAAAAAAAGAAAGAAAAAAGCAAAGATAACTAGAGGAGACGAAAGGGGGACATGGGATGTCCAAGCCCAAGAAACCATACAATCCAACACCGGTCTAATGAATAAAATTTGATCCAGTACAATTAAACGGAGCATCAAGACAACAACTAACCTAAACTAAACGGCCCACTGCATTTTTTCCCCAAAATTCCTAACAAAAACATACCAGTTCTCATATTTTCTTGGTAAATGTGAGTGTGTGGGAAATACAATTCCTATGGTTGGCAGGTTTATATTGTGCCAGATTGACAAGATAATATTACCTACACAGCATGCACCACGGCGCACAGGCAGCCAATCACTGCCGTTGATTTTTGTGGGCTTTATTCATGGAATATGCCCATCATCATAGGAATCAGCGGTTGTGACGGGCTACAAGCATGGCCATATTAGGCAATAATTTTTCCAGTTTGACCAGGTCAATAAAATGCTTAAGTATAAATTAATTGTTGTGACAACTCAATGAAGATAACTTT
The DNA here is from genome assembly GCF_009389715.1 of Phoenix dactylifera. Lineage (NCBI taxonomy): Eukaryota > Viridiplantae > Streptophyta > Magnoliopsida > Arecales > Arecaceae > Phoenix > Phoenix dactylifera. The sequence goes on from NW_024067868.1 coordinate 11,180, forward strand.
ACAATTTCCAATAATAAAAGCATGAACGGATCTATCCGTTGGTTGATATGAATCTACTGCATAAATAACTTATCTGTACAATATATAAACAAGAGAATCAAGTTCTGCTAACTCTTTTGAACTATAAAAAGGAGATAAACTGTATATTAAATGATGGCTATTTTTGGCAAAATATATATTTTCTATCATACCTTCACATGGATTAGGTGACATAACTTAATCATGTCCAAAGGTTGGGAGTTTGGTTGTGCCCTGATGGTAGATAGCTGTTGAGATACATTTCGCATCGTTGGACGAGAATGCGGGTTGTTATCCAAACACTGAAATGCTGTCACAACTATTGCAACTAACTCATTTGCAGCTTGAGTTGTAGGAAGTGGTAGTCGCGGGTCTAATATATCTTTCAAAAAGGTGTTTTCACCGACTGGAGAAGATAAAGTAGAGATGAGATCTCCTGGATGCTTTCCCATTACAATCTCAAGTGCTACTACTCCAAAACTATATACATCACATTTTTCAGTAACCCTCATTGTGTAAGCAAGCTCTGAAATAGACAAGAAAAAAAATATAATCAAATTTTTATTGTCAAGCACTTCTAATAGAGCTAGTTTCATCAATTTAATTAACTCTAGAGTCCACTTGTAACTGCAACATAAGGTATCTGATTTAATACAAAAAGCTCAGAGCATTCTCAATTGTGTATGTCCCCCACAAAAGCAAGTCATCATATAATCAATAGTTTACCATGTATTACATAGGATAGTACAAATTATAGCTTTGAAAATGTAATAGTATTAAAAGTTAAACAACCATATCTTCATTACGCAATTCTTGTGAATGGAAAGTGCATACATCGAGTGAAGATATCAACTTGGTCACATGAATGTCATGGAGAATAACATGTAATTAGCTAATCCTAGTAAGAACAAGAAAGAAACAATAACTGTTTTTGATTAAACAATTTGTACTATTTCTTTGAGGAGCATAGAAGTGTGTAATGCATTGATAATTTACCATGGTCATAGCTATGTTACCTTTTTTTCCTATAGAGATAAACCTAAAGATTCTCTTAACATATCTTGAACAATGTATTAAAAAATATAAACAACTTTGTAAGGCCATTGTTCTTACATTAGAAAAATGAAATTGCAGCATACCTGGGGCCAAATATCCTCGTGTGCCTGCAAGCATACTCCAATTAGATGAATCTGGCTTTACAAGTCTAGCAATACCGAAGTCCGAAATACAAGCCTTGTATTCTGAATCAAGTAGAATATTATTACTTGTTATGTCTCGGTGCACTATTGGCGGAGCGCAATCATGATGCATGTATGATAGAGCATGAGCAATATATTTTACAGCATCCACTCTCTTAGACCAATCTAATTCAGCGGCACCTTCGCTTCCGAGAATATTTGCCAAGCTTCCTCTCTCCATGTATTCACAAACAAGAAGCTTATGTTGAGCATTGGAGCAAAAACCATAAAGCTTCACAATATTCCGATGTTGAATCTGGGTAGTGCCCGTATTTCATTCCAAAAAGTTTGCTTGCTTGGTGAGTCTTCAATTTCTAATGCATGAAATTTCTTCACAGCTACCAACTTGCCGCTTGGCAGCAGTGCTTTGTAAACACTAGAAAATGCTCCAGTGCCAATGCAATACTTGGCATCAAAATCCTCTGTTGCTTGAATGATGCCATTGTATGCATCTTCTCCATTAAAGTTCCAAATAGAGAATCCACCTTCTTCAATACTTGCATCATTTCTCATATATTTCTTCCACAGAATTAGCAAAACAAATACAACAAATAAAGATAAGATACTAGGAACAGTTATTAACAAGACAAGTTTGTGGTGCTTATTTGAATCATCTTTGCTGGTTGTATGGAAGCCACATGAAGGCAAACCTTTCACTGAACCACACAAACCCTTGTTGTGGGCGAACCACTCCACTGGAGCATTCTGAAAAATTCTGTTGTTGGGCAGTGGGCCTTCTAATTCATTGTATGATAAGTCTACAAATAACAAGCTCATCATATCACTCAAAGAAGGTGGAACATGACCGGTTAGCTCATTGTGTGATAGGTTCAGAACTTCTAGCTTATCTAGTTTGCCAAATTGTGATGGTATCTCTCCAGTGAATGAGTTGTGGCTTAAATCCAGAAAGTCTTGCAAGTTTACTAGATTTCCAATTTGAAAGGGAATGCTTCCATTTAAATGATTGTTTCCAAGCTTTAGCGATTGAAGTTGCACACAGTTACCTAATTGTTTTGGTACCCTTCCTCTTAGTTGATTTGCTGACAGATCAAGAATCTCCAAATTAGATAGCTCTCCGAATTCTGGATATACCTCTCCAACAAGTTGGTTGTTGCTCAAAGTCAAGATATAGAGATTAGTTAACTTGCTCAGATCCTTTGGAATCTCTCCCAATAGATAGTTCGAGGAAAGGTCAAGTTGTTGTAGTCGAGTCAACTTTCCGAGTTCTGCTGGTATGCTTCCGGTAACCTTGTTGCTGGAGATTCTTAAGAGTGACAAATTATGACATCCTCCCCAATTTGGCGAGAGCTTACCAGACAATTTATTGAAGCTTAAATCGATGTACGAGAGATGTGGATACACTCCAAGATTTTCAGATATATCCCCAGATAGTTGGTTCTGCTCGAGTCGGACTCTGCCTAGGCTTGTACAGTTTTTCAAGCTTTTGGGAATTGGACCTTCAAAATGGTTGTTGTTCAATGTGAGATAATATAGAACTCCTCCTTTGCATATGTCATGGGGTAAATGGCCTGAAAAACTATTGTTCGACAATAGGAGAACTTTCAAATTTGTAATATTGTTAAATTCCCGAGGCAAAGAACCAGATAGTCGATTGTAGAATAAGCGCAAATCAATAAGGTTTGTTAAGCTTCCAAAAGATGGAGGGATCGAGCCAGACATTTGATTAGCGGATAGCGCCAACGTATTAAGCTTCCTCAAGTTTCCTAATTCATGAGGAATTGGTCCAGAGATCCGATTTTCAAAAAGGTTCAAGAATTCAAGCTTGGTTAAATTTCCGACACTAGCAGGGATGGAACCATCTAAAAGGTTGGTATTGATATCCAAATATCTCAAGCTTACCAAATTTTGTATTTCATGAGGAATTGGTCTAGAGATCTGATTTTCAAAGAGGTACAAGAGTTCAAGCTTGGTTAAATTTTCTAAGTTGTTGGGGATGGAACCTGCTAAACTATTTTGTGCGAGTGATAGCTCAGTTAACTTCACTAGATTTCCTATTTCATGAGGAATAGATCCAGAGAGATGATTGCCCCAAAGGTATATAATATTAAGCTTGGTTAAATTTCCTAACCAACTGGGGATGGAACCGGATAAATTGTTTGATGAGAGTGATAGCTCAATTAACTCCGCTAGATTTCCTATTTCATGAGGAATTGGTCCAGAGATCTGATTTTCAAAGAGGTACAAGAGTTGAAGCTTGGTTAAATTTCCTAAGTTGGTGGGGATGGAACCTGCTAAACTATTTTGTGCGAGTGATAGCCTAGTTAACTTTACTAGATTTCCTATTTCGTGAGGAATTGATCCAAAGAGATGATTCTCCCAAAGATTGAACCAGTTAAGCTTGGTCCAGTTTCCCACGCTAAGAGGGATGAAACCTGTCAGACTATTATTACCCATGTCTAAATAAACCAGGTTTACGAGATTCCCTAATTCGGGAGGGATGGAGCCAGATATCCCGTTGTTGGAGCAATACAATAATTGAAGCCGGGTTAAATTTCCCAAAGTAGGAGGGATGGAACCTATTATATAGTTGGTGGAGATTGTCAACTCCAAGAGACTCTCGAGCCTTCCTAATTCCTTAGGGATGGTACCTGAAAAGTTATTCTGGGATAGGTATAAGAAGTTAAGCCTTGTCATATTACTTAGCCAAGGAGGGATGGAACCGCTTATCTGATTGTCGCTAAGATTGAAGGAGTTGAGCTTTGTCAAAGAGCTGATTTGTAGTGGAATTGTCCCTATGAAGTTATTAGTACAGAGATCAAGAGAGGTGAGCTTCGAAAGAGCAGATATGGTGGGAGGGATGCTTCCATGGAGCTCGTTGAATGTGAGGTTGAGACTAGTAAGTGATGACAGGGCGGAGAAGTTGAGTCCATTCAGCGTTCCTGCCAGACCCATATGGGCCAGATTCACCTCCCTGATCACATGTCGGCCTTGACGTGTGATGTTGCATGTGATTCCAGTCCAGTTGCATGGATTGGTATCGAGGTTCCAAGATTCAAGTGATCCTTGGCTCTGGAGGCTGGCTTTCCACTGGAGGAGGGCCCTCCCTTGGGATGCAAGTGAAGCTGATGCCAAGGCAAGAAGAAATGAAAGGATTAGAAACAGAAGAAGGGTGGAGAGGAATTTTGGAGATGACACAGATTCCATAGCTAAGGTTCTGATAGGCCCAAGGTGTTTTAAGGTTCTTGTGGTTGTTGAGAGAGAGTTTGAGGCCTTTTATAGCCAATATCTTGTTGCATATTCCTTTGCATGTCTACCGTAAGGGACGGGTGATAGAAATTTTTGCGATGCTTTTAATATTCCAAGCTAAACGAGGGTTGGGGGATGGTGACTTTTCCCAAACCCTACGGAACCGGAATGGACTTTTCTAACATGTCATGCTCCATTCAACCAATGGGTGACTGGCATGTAATCAATATCGGTGGGGCCATCATGTCCGCCTTGTTTTCAGTTTTATCTCTCACCTCTACGCCAAATGAGCCTTGGCGTGGCGCGTGGTGCACGCGGCGTGGATTAAGGTGGAATGCATCACTAAAAGCCAAAAGAAAGGGATAGCATTTGATCATTAAATTAAAATGAATAGTGGGAGTTTTATAACCTTTAAACACGTATATTGGTGAAGAAAGAGAGCATCCTCGAAATTAAAGAATCCTCGAATTTTCTGGACCTACAGAATGTTGGTTTAGCAAATCTACATTTAACCATTGCACATATATGGCGTCGGTATTGCAAGTTGCACAAATCCCTTCATGCCGTGTCTCGTAGAAAATGTTTCTTATGGAGAAAAAGAGTGCCATGTAGCATTATAAATATAGAATATCAAAAAGTGCAAAGCCTTTGACAGATATTGCATTTCAATCTTACACATCAACCCATGCTCCAATTTGGTTAAATTAACAAAAAGACAACCCAAAATGACTATTGGGCCTCACACCGGTATGAGGCCCAATAGTCCCACATCGGAAAGACTCAATTCGGAGCCTGAGCATTTGAAGCGGGTGTTTCCTAATTCTGTAGATGCGTTTTGGGTGGAAAACAAAACCGGAGAGAAATCTGAGCGGTGTGTGCGGCGCGTGTACGGGCCCCGAAACTGGACAATATCTTACAGGGGAGCCCCATGTTCCCCTCTTATGTGGCCCCCACGTAGAAACTGGGTGCCGCACGTGCCCCGCAGAGGCGGGGCGTAACATTTGGTATCAGAGTCGAGGACGGCTCTTGTCCGATGGTAGGAAGAGTGTGAGGCTTAATAGTCCCACATAAGAAAGACTCGGTCCGAAGCCTGGGCATATGAGGCGAGTGTCTCCTAATTCTGCAGACGCATTTTGGGTGAAAAACAAAACTGGAGAGGACTCTGAGCAGCGCGTGCGGCGCGCGTGTGGGCCCTAGAACCGGACAATATTTGGCAGGGGAGCTCCGTGTTCCCCCCTCATGTGGCCCCCACGTGGGTACTGGGTGTCTCACGTGCCCCGCAAAGACGGGGGCGTGACACTAACAACTAGGAATTTGAAGGCCCCAGGTACCTGCACATATGTGAAACTTGATAACGGGGACCGACAAAGCATAGTGGTTGCCACCTCGCCAGCACCTAGCAGGTTTTAGCTTTCTAGGAGTTGTGCTCAATGGACCAATATGAATTTTGACTAGCTTGCAAACTTGACTTGAGAAATGTTGGCTAAACAGGCCAATATTCCTTTTGTCCTGATGAATTATAGCCTAGAAGACTCGCTAGTCTTGCAAAAATGTGGTCCCCATTAATCTGTGACTCGGTGCAACTCATGGGGACTAAAAGAGCAGAAAACTAACGCCAGTGTGGTGGGTTAAAGGACAGGAATCTCTAGATTATTGTCGACTTCTCCCATAAAGGAGATTGTTACAACTGCTTCCCTTGATATTCGAGCCTTTAATACATGTATAGCACTTGCAGCTCTCCACAGTGTAAAATATGCACAACAAAGGTTTGGGACCTAACAATAACTAGGATATGTAGATATTCATACGGAACAGTAGCGATGTCACCTTAATCCCTCATCTATCTAGGGTCATGGTGTAATGTAAGATGAGTGGCTAAGCTTGCATTCTTTAATTTCGAGGATTTTCTCTTTCTTCAACGTGTTTAAAGGTTATAAAACTCCCACCATTCATTTTAATTTAAGAATCACATGCCAAATCTTCCTTTTGGCTTTTAGTGATGCATCTATTTCTCAAATGGGATGGAGACGGCAGTGGAAGTGTGAAAACCCAGAAAAAAAAAGGAAAGGGTTGACGGGCTGGCCCGAAAAGACCGAGCCCATCTCCCTTTTACGATCGTGCCCTAGGCACGATCGTGGAAGAGGAGCGTTGCAGGGGGCGGCGTGAGTTGATTTGTCGGAGGAGACCAAGCACCGGAGAGGCGACGGTTCCGAGATCCGGCCGGCCGCGGAGGAAGCCCTAAAGCCCTCCTTCCTTCGGTGAAGACCCTCCACAAATTAATCGGGTGAAGAGAGGATTTTGATCCGAGCTCGCTCAAGGAATTCCTCCACCGATTTCTCGCCGGAACACCCCGTCGGACCGAGGTAAGCGTGACTCCTTCCCTTGCGTTTCATTTGCTAGGTTTTCGGATCGTGTTGGTGGGGTTTTGGCCGGTGAATCGTCGGAGAAGAGCCCGAAACAGGGTACCCCTGTTTCGGCCTCTCTCTTCCAGAGCTTGCCGCCGCCGGCCGTCAGGTTGGCCGGGATCTATGGTCTTGGGGGTTGAATCGAGACTGTGGGAGGGATTGCAGGTTTGGTTGGAGATGGGGGGTGGTAGATCCGAGGTCTTCTTCCTCGTGATCCCGTCCTCTCCTCCTCTTCCCCTCGTTGGTTGGCCACCGGCGGCGACAACGGCGGTCGTGGGCCACTGTGGCTACCGTCGGGTGGGGGGGGAGCCGAGCCACCATCAGGGTGGTCTTCCATTGATGATGGAGGAGGGGGAAGGGAGGAAAGAGGTCCTGCCGGTTCTTGGAAGAAGAAGAGGAAGGGACCACCTCTTCCTCCCTCTCTTGGCCGGCCACCATCGCCGGCGACTGTAACAGTGGCGGCCGGCGACGGTTCGGCCAGTGGTGGCCGAGGGTCGGGAGGGTAGTGGCTGAGGGTTGGGAAGGTGGTGGCTGCTGCCCTTGGACCAAGAAATAGGGAACGGGAGATGTACTCCCATCCGTGAAGAGAGAAGGGTCTTCTTTCCTTCTCTCTCGTTCATCCTCCTTTTGGTCTTTTCACCGAGACCGGCACCCGTCGCCGGCATAGCGGCGGCCATGGCTGGTGACGACATAGGCCGGTGGTACAAGGTGGGGGGTCGGGCCACCCCGACTGTCCCGAGATCTGGAGAGATTGAGATGTTTGGGGACTTGGTGATGGACCCCATAGCAGATGTGAATTATAGTTTAAAATATTTAAATATTAAATGATTTAGTTTATGATTTGTAATTGATGTTGTAGGAGAAGAGTCAGCGGTGCCAGGAGATTTTGATCAGGGGACTCAGCACCCCAGCGCGTAGGTTGTGATTCGGATCCCTGTTTGAGTCAGTCTACAATTTCTTGTAAGAATCCCTACATCTGAGCACCTCTATGCATATATTTGATTTATCGTTGGATTTATTTTATAATTATGTTGTTATTTATTTTATTAGCTGATATGGTACCTATGAGGCGTGCATTTTGTTTATTATGAAAATATTGAAATAATTAAATTGGGAAGAAATAGCATATTTTTGAGAATTTATGAAAATATGTGATGTGATTGAAATGTGATTAACATGTAAAACTAGATATGTAAAATGGGTTGGACTAACCTTGTCATGAAATAGCCTCTACGAGCTTATGCGTAGGATAACTGCCACGAGCTGATGCGTGGGATAGCCTTTACGAGCTGATGCGTGGGATAGCCTCCACGGGCTTATGCGTGGGATAGCTGCCACGAGCTTATGTGTGGGATTTGCGCAGTCTTGGACTGGGTTATGATCTTGGTTAGTCCAAAGTCAGAAGTGAAAAATCTTAAAACTTGGGAATCAGAGTAATATGAGATGGATCACATAATGTGAAAAAAGATTTATGTATATATACTTGTTATATATACTTGTTGTTTGTTGAGCTTTTTGAATGATGAAATGACATTTATTTGTTGCTTTGATTATTTTATTATTATTACTGTGTGTGGCTGTTGGGATTCTTACTGGGCTGGAAAAGCTCATACTACACTTACTTTCTTTTTCAAAGACACTGGATTTGTAGAGTCCATCTGATGGAACGAGAAATGAGATCGATATGGAGTCTGACTGCTAGATAGTTAGAAGTTAATTTATCTTTTATTTATGGACATTTGAAATTACGTAATTAATCAGTACATTTTAGTTGGATTTGATTTAATTACATTAATCATTAATTTTGGCATTTATGTGGATATTATACCTTTTAGGCCTTACATGATCTTTAGGGTTTTACTTTAGGGATTATGTGGCCGTGTCACGTGGTCGACCTGAATGATGAATTTGGGGCGTGACAGGAAGAAATTATATTCCACACCAATCACGGAAGATATTCATAAGCGGACTGTATCCGCTGAAGGATAAGTTCGAAGCCCATAGCACTAGCACTAGCGGACGGTAGAGGCCAGACTCGAGGGAGATATAACTGAAGACTTTTTATTGACGCAGGAGATAGAACTGTACATGATGGCAACATAGTGCCCAACAAATGGAAGAAATTATATTCCACACCAATCACGGAAGATATTTATGAGCTGGCAGCAACCACTGAAGGATAAATTTGAAGCCCATAGCACTAGTGGGCATGGTCTAGCGGATGCTTTATTTAGATGAATGATGTTCGGTGGGGCAGGCTACTCATATTTTTCTTACGAACCTATGGGATTCCATGAGACATGTTTGACGAGAGTTTTTTTTTCAAATTTTCTGAGAATCGATTTTCTTTCGATTGAACAGTCAGATGCCGACAGTAGTTGTTGTCTATGTGAGGATCCATGAGGGCATATGTTTAGTCCCACATCGGTTATTCATCGAGAAGATCTTGGATACTTATACAGGATCAAGGAATTCAAATAATACCTTCCGGCTAGCTATTTTGGGTGAGCTCCTGAGTTGATACAAATAGTATTAGAGCAAAACTCGGCCCATAGCCTATGTGGACTGAGGTACACTACAGTCGGGTTCATGGAGGCTGACCACGGGCCTATCATGGTATTTGTGATTAGATTTGAATGGATTTGAACTTTTAGCTTGACGAAGACATCGGGGCTTGAATGGGAAGAGTATGTAAGGATCCGTGCGGGCGTGTGTTTAGTCCCACATTAATTATTCGCCGAGAAGATCTTGGATGCTTATACAGGATCAAGAAACCCAAATAATACCTTCTGGCTAGCTATTTTGGGTGAGCTCCTGAGTTGTTACAATGTAAATGTATACTTCTTTTGGAAAAGCTTGCTAAACGACACGTTACATTCATCTTTGGCAAAAAAAAAAAAAGTGTCGACAATCACTAACCTCAGCCATCTGTTAATTGGTCCCAACAGCTGGATGTCCCTTATTTTTCTGATTAACAAAAATGAGATGCCTTTGCTGTCCTATATTGCATATCAGATTTGGTTGGAGTCCAAGATTGATTTTAGTGAAGGCAGCCACTCTAGCCTACAACTTCATTCATATGACTGCCGTGATGGATTATTTGATAGCAGGAAAAAACTGTGGCTCCTATCTCGCAACTTCTGCATTCTCTCGAATGATTTATTTCTCTTAGGAGCCACCATCTTCCTTTTTCCTCGAAGTTAACTTTGATGGCTTTGTTCTAAATAAAGGTGATTATGGTGGAACTAGCTTTGTTATAAGTACAAGTGGTTTGCTACTAGTAATACGTGGCATCAGACTTTTTGAGACGATGGTATCAATGGCAAAGTTGCACGCTACATGAGAAGGATTGATATATGGGATGAAACATCTGAAGTTGCCCATATTATACTTGAAGGGGACTCATTGGCAGTAGTTATGCAGCAATCAAATCCATCAACTATTGAGACTAGCTTCCATCCATTGATACTGGAGAATGACTACTTTTTCTTATTTCTTATAAAATAAAATATGTCTATAGAAAAGCTAACAATGTTGCTAATTGGATAATGGTATATATGGTAAATCATACGGAAACTATTTTATGGACTGTTGCATCGGATATCCCTTCTAATTTCATGCATATTGTATTTTTTGATTCATATGGATGTATTTTCACTAGATTGCTAGCCTTACCAGGAAAAAAAAAGGAAAGATGACCATTGTCTCACTTATAGATTGCACGGCTAAAACCCAAAAAAAGAAATATACGCCATATTCAAATTTGTGTACCAATATAAACAGTATTTAGTTAAGCAGTATTTGGGATAATATTTTATTTTTTGTTGTTAACTATGAAATTAAATTCTATTCATAATGGTAAAAATAATGATGATTATTTTTATCATTATCTTATTTTTAAATAATTTTAATCTAGAAATAGTTAAACATTATAAAACTACAACAATTGTTGCAGTAGTCAGCAACGAATTGAACTAGTGGCTTTCATAACTCCAAATAAAAAATGCAAAAACTAGGCGCTATCCTGAAGGGACTATGTCGTTAGTCAAATCTTGATGCAAACTCTCTTTTCCATAGAATAAATTATTATCTAAACTAAGTATGTTTTTTTTAATACACCAAACTAAGTATGTTCGATGAGTCAAGCAGAGCTGGTCTTGGAGTTCTTTTCATGGAAGCTGCCAATGGATGACTTGGACGCAACAGATGTGCCGACGTCATGCGGGTGGTGAATGCATGACGTGGATCCCGCATGACGTGGATCTTTTGAATTAATTACCAAGGGAGAGTTGATTTTTTTTTTTTTTTTTGTGACTTGAAGACTGCAGGTGGTTTTCATTGTAGTTGTCCAGCATCAAGCCTAGCATACTCCTTGCTTAGCGGTCAGTGCAAACAAACAAACGATGTCGGAAAATTCCATTCAAAGTCAGGGCGGGTGATTTTTTCCGCATTCTTCGGCGGGAGTTTGAGTCTGGGTCAGACTGTGCCTAGATCTGGCACTTGGAACTCCACCCAAGAGTAGCACTGTTCCTCTGGAAGGTAGTTTAAGATTGTCTTCCACGAGAGCAGTTCTTAGTGGGCATAGACTGAGGGTTCCCGCGGAGTGTGGAGTTTGCGGTGTAGACGAGACGGTAGACCATGCCTTGTTTCAGTGCACCTAGGATAGGGCGACTTGGCGTCTGACAGGGTTTCCGCAGGAGGTATAGGGATATAGGGATCAGTTCTTACTGGCATGCGTCGAGGTTCGGAGTCCCCACTATTTCGCCAGGTGGCGACTCGAGCGATTTGCACATCCTATCAGATTTGGTTGGCCAGGAACGTTCGAACCTTTGGCGAACGTAGTATGTCGCCGAGACTTGTGGCGGAAAGCGCCCGTGTGCAAGCGGGAGCTCAGTTACACTATCCATGTTGGAGGTTCCTTGACAGCTCGGGACATCTGAGGTTTTCATTCTCTTCGATAGCATTCCGTACGGTGTTCTTCACCGAGGACCCCCACCCTTGAGTTTCCTCAAGGTCAACTTCGATGGGTCTGTCTTGTATGGTGGCAAGAGGGACGGTGCAGGTTTTGTTATTCGGGACCCGTCTGCCAGGGTCATAGCTGCAGAGGGCAGTCAATTCTTTGACACTTCGGTTCCGAGCGCGGAGTTTGAGGGCCACTTGGGCGGGTCTTCATCAAGCCCGGTGTGTTCTACAGGCTAGATCTATTGTTCTGGAGGGTGACTCAGCCACGGTTATCAGCTGGATCTGTGGAGGACTAAGGGGTGACGGTTGCGCTCACCCATTACCTCGGGATATTTGGGCAATGGTGAGGGATGGCGGGGCTTTTTAGGCCAAACATGTGTTCCGCGAAGCCAATAGGGCTGCGGAATGGGTGGCTGCTTATGTTGCTTGTCACTTCGGTTGTACTCTATGGGATGGGGATGGAGAGTTGCCCCTGGCACTTCAAGATATTCCGTTTTTCGATTTTATTGGGTATATTCATACTCGTCAGGTATGATCCAGCCGCCCTAGCAACAAAAAAAAGAAGCCTCTTTTCTTTGACCTTATGGTATGCATGACCACAATTATACATGAGCTAATCACCTATGAGACTGATTCCTAATTTATGCAGTCAATTAGTCATAGCTTGTTCCAAGATCGAAAGTTGATGTTGTATGATTGGTTTAATCTTAGATTTATTTCACAGGAGTTAAATCTACAAACTTTTCTGTTATTCTACAATCTGATTCTCGTCCTTCTCGTAAGTTTATTCGGGGCACTTGAAGGAGTTGCCGGGCCTCTACCTCTACAATTGCTGGGCCTTTTGCGTGAAGAAGGATATGTTTGGATCATGCAACAGCCATTTTTTTGAGATTTATACAAGCGGATGGATGAACATGTTCTGAGTGCTCTGAAAGTTGTTTGGAGCATGATCAAATGGTCAATGATGCAAAAGAAGATCAATCGGAAGATACAACCTGAACCCCATCGTTTCATCATTGGAAAAGTTGGCAGTGTTGGCTCCAAGCATATATATACAGGTTCTATTTTTAGACAATCGCAAGCCATATTAGATTGCCTAGATTTTTTTTGGATCTATATTGATACGAAATTGATAATGAGATATATTAATTGAATATTCATAGAAATAAACATGACCTGCAATTCTAAATGGCTAGACGCCTTGAGATGTATAGGAGACTTCTAATGTAAGAGATTCGCTACTTTTTTCTCTTAACATGATGAGATGAGGATTAGTGGGATACAGATGGTAATTCTTTTTACATTAATTTTTCACAAGTGTTTGCTCTGATGGGCAAGTTACAAATTTTGTTTCTTTTCGTTAGATTGTGGTATGGAGCAAACTTGTAATTCATTTATTGGTTGAGTGTTGAGGTGGACATGTGGAAATAGCATATACGAAAAATCAATCAAATAGATTCATTAGTGTGAGCATTAGCAATACGATCTTATAAATGATTTATGATATTAAGTGCTGAATAATTGTAATTCTTTTACCATGCTACCTTGTTATGTCTCATGAAAATTAGATGAGTTATTGTGAGACCCTGGACTGGGCCCAGTCTACTTGACCAGCCTGGCCACCTAACTAGGGCCTCATTAGCGTCGCACATGAGGGCACTGGGAAGAAGACTCCAGCCTCCCTCCCTGATTGCGGTGAATCAGAAGTTCATCGCGATCTAGAGATCGACCAGATAAGGCCTACGATCAGTTATTTAAGATCTCCTTTCCTTCTCCTTCGAATTGATTCAAGATTAAGCCATCAGTTTCGAGCCCTTCCTCCAACCTTCTCGCTTGTCTTGTCACCAGAAGGAGTCATCAGAACCCTCATCGAACCGAGCTAAGCACTCCCCTTTCTTCTTCCTTTCTCTCTTCTCTTGTTGTAGGACGATTGGCTTAGATTTGGACGGCGAATCACTGGAAAACAGTCCAAAATAGGGGAGCCCTGTTTTGGTCCATTCTTTCATGTCGTCGCCCTTTGCTCGCCACCGTCAACCACCAAGGTTAGCCAAGCTTCCTCCTGTTGCCGTCAGGGATGGCCACTACGACCGCCCCTGGATCCCATCGAGAAGGAAGGGAGAGATGGACTCAACTCTTTTGGAGAAGAAAAGAGTCTCTCTTTTCTTTCTCTCTCTTCTCTCTCTCCTTTTCTTTTCTCTCTCCTGCTGAACTTTCTCTTTCTACTAGACTTTCTCTCTCTATAGAACTTTTTTTCTCTACTGAATTTTCTCTTTCTACCCTCTCCAAGGTAGTTGGGTCCAGTAGGGACTCTTCGCAAAGAATTTGAATTGACCCTGGTGAAGGGTCCTGATTCAGGGTCATTGTAAAGGCCCGGATGTGGTTTGGGCCGGCCTCTAAGCAAAGCGGCCCAACGCATGAGAAAGGGGGGAGGGAGACTCCCGATTGGCTCCCTCTCCTATTTTCAAATTCTTTTCCCCTCCTCCCGAATCCACCGGAGGGGAGGTTATAGGGTGATAAAACCCTACCAAATCAGGCAAGATCTCCTCTCTCTCTCTCTCTCTCTCTCTCCCTAGGGCATCAACCGAGAGCCCTTCCACACAAAAAAAAAAAGAGAAAGGAGAGAGATTGGAGTTCTACCTTGTCGCGGATAGGATCGGAGCATTCGGCATCGATCCGGTCAGGAGGATCTCGCCGAAAGCAAGGTGAGCACCTTCTCCTCCTCCTCCTCCATCTTTGGCCATTACTTCTTTGGGGATGTGGCCGGGAAGCCGCCGGGTTGATGGAGAAGCCGAGCCCTGTTCGGCCTTCTCCTCTTCCGTTCCGGCCGGCCGTCGCCGGGCGTGGCACCGCTGGCACCGCCACAGGCCGACGACCAGGGGGCGTCGCTGGCCGTGGGCCACCTACTGCCGAACCCCCCTTCTTCCCTTTCCGTCGGGAAGAAGGAAGAAGAGAGACAGAGAGAGGGTCTTCCCACTCCCTTTCTCTTACTATATTTTCCTTCTCTCTCTAGTTGGGTTCTCTCTCTACCCTTTAGATTTGGGGAGAGCATTGCTTTGTGGACTCTAGATAGTCCTAGGATGTTAGATTTTAGAGGATCCTTTAGAGGATCAAACAGGGGTCCTAGATTATCATATATCTTTGATAAATTTTAATATTGACTTGGTTCTGTAGGGGAACAATCTATTGGACGAGAGGACACTGAACAGAGTCCTGCGCATTCCGGTTCATAGATCGTCGTGAGGACGGGTGAATAGCTTGTCTGAGTTTTTCAACAAAGAGTAAGAATCCTTGTACGCCAATCCTACATGATATAAATATTTTTGCACTATATATGTTTGATATGCTATGATCCAGACAAAGCAAAATAGTTTTATATTTAATTATATTTTGATCGTGTTGGCTTGTGATTGGTAGTATGATGGATGTATGTATGTGTATAACTTATACCTGCATAATTAAATTTATGGATGTGGTAGTATGGACTAACCATGTTATAGTGATTGCCTTGTCACGGGCTGAAAACGTGACCATGGTTAGTCTAGGTCGGAAATAAAGTGGAAAAAGGGATTGATGTGTGTTTGCGAATTGATTAAATGAACAGGGACTTTGGGCTTATCTCGTTATTATTGATTGCCCCATCACAGGCTGGAAATGTGATACTATCGATTGCCCCATCACAGGCTGGAAATGTGATACTATCGATTGCCCCATCACAGGCTGAAAATGTGATACTATCGATTGCCCCGTCACAGGCTGGAAATGTGATACTATCGATTGCCCCGTCACGGGCCGGAAACGTGACCGGGATGTAGCCCAAAATCGAAAAGATAATTGATCCGGATCAAGTTAATAGAGAATGGAAAGAAAAAGCATTGAAAACATTAATTGAAGATTTTGAGATATTGTATGACGTATTACACTTGAGTGGCTGGATTTTTGTTGACATTTGACTTGCATATTTATACTGATTATTCGAGCTTTTGATATCCGGTATATGATTTTATGATATGTACATTGATTTGTCGTGGTTTTCAAATTCATATTATTATTGTGTTGGTATGGATGTGTAAGAATTCTTACTGGGCTGTAAAGCTCACCCTCTCTTCTTTTTTTTATCAGAGTTGCAGGATGCATAGATTTGGATGGGATGGGCGCAGAGTGCGAGTAGTTAGTTTGTTTATCCTTCTTTGATGTCGAAGAACATTTGAAGATCATGTAATTGAACTAATTTGTTTATTTGGACATGTCGGATTTGTCTATTTGAATTACTAAATTAGTTGTGGATTTATTGAAATTTTTTGTTAATCATAGGCCTTGCATGATCTTTAGGGCACTGCTCTAGGGCTCATGCGGCCGGTCACGTCCCGGACCCGGGTGCTGGGTTCGGGGCATGATAGTCATCGAGCACGGGGAGCCGGCCGAGGGTGTGATCGAAGTTCCCCTTGAAGAGGGTCGCCCGGACCGTACGGTCCGGGTCGGTGCCAACCTCGACTCGGAAGCTCGGCTCAGGTTAGTGGAATTCCTCCGAGCCAATGCTGATGTATTTGCCTGGTCGGCGGCCGATGTACCCGGGATCGACCCGGAGGTCATTTCTCACGCCCTCAACGTCGACCCGACCCACCGACCAGTAAAGCAGAAGAAGAGACACTGTGCCCCGGATCGGATCCGGGTGGTCGACCAGGAGGTAGACAAACTCTTGGATGCAGGCTTCATAAGGGAGGTGAGCTATCCCGAGTGGCTGGCAAACGTCGTACTTGTCTGGAAGGCGAGCGGGAAGTGGAGGATGTGCGTCGACTACACCGACCTGAACAAGGCGTGCCCCAAGGATAGCTTTCCGCTTCCACGGATAGACCAACTGGTCGACGCGACTTCCGGATATCAGCTGCTGTCTTTCATGGACGCCTTCTCCGGCTACAACCAAATAATGATGGCTCCACAGGACGAGGGAGAAAACTGCCTTTATAACAGACCGGGGGCTGTACTGTTACAAGGTAATGCCCTTTGGTCTGAAGAATGCTGGCGCCACTTACCAGCGCCTCGTCAATAAAATCTTCAAGGAGCAGATTGGCCGGAACATGGAGGTGTACGTGGACGATATGCTGGTGAAGAGTCGCCATGCAGACCAGCAACATTGCGGATCTGGAGGAGACTTTCGCCACCTTGCGGAAGTTTCGCGTGAAGCTGAACCCAGCGAAGTGCGCCTTTGGTGCTTCGGCCGGGAGGTTCCTCGGTTTCATTGTCAACCAGCGGGGATCGAGGCCAACCCGCGACAAAATCAAGGCCATCCAAGATATGTCCCCTCCGACCAAAGTGAAGGAGGTTCAGGAGCTCGCTGGAAGGGTCGCCGCGCTCGGACGATTTATGGCAAAATCGGCCGAACGCTGCCAACCGTTCTTCAAGGTGTTGAAGCGTCCGAAAGACTTCCTTTGGACGGCCGAATGTCAAGTGGCATTCGACCAACTCAAGGAGTACTTGGCGTCTCCTCCCCTGCTGTCCAAGCCGCAAGAGGGGGAGATGCTCTACCTCTATCTGGCGGTCTCCCCAACCGCAGTCAGCGCAGTACTGGTTCGGGAAGAGGCAAAGCTCCAGAAGCCTGTGTACTACATCAGCCGGGTCCTACGGGATGCCGAGACGCGGTATACGAAGGCGGAAAAGATCGCCTTCGCGCTGCTCACCGCGGCCAGGAGGCTTCGCCCCTATTTCCAGGCTCATCCTGTCACCCTCTTGACGATCAACCACTGCGGCAGATCCTCAGCAATCCTGAGAATGCGGGACGGCTGGTGAAGTGGGCAGTAGAACTTGGTGAGTTCGACATCCGCGTACCAAGCCCCGACCCGCCATCAAGGCCCAGGTGCTCGCGGACTTCCTCGCTGAGTGCACTGTGCAGGAGGCGGAACCTAGGCCGCCGGAAACACCCAGCTCTCGACCTCCCAATTTGGACGCTTCACATTGATGGGTCGTCGAACCCCGAAGGGTGGATGGGCCGGGCTGGTCCTTACCAGTCCCGATGGAGTGATAGCCGAGTATGCCTTGAGGTTCGGATTTCCAGTGACCAACAACGAGGCGGAATACGAGGCCCTAGTCACAGGACTCAAACTCACCAAGGAGCTCGGCATCCGGCGCCTGAAGGTCTTCACCGACTCCCAGCTGGTGGTCGGGGCAGGTCCGAGGGGAGTTCGAGGCTCGGAGCCCGACCATGCAGAGCTATGTCTGGAAGGTGCAAGCACTCATTCCCGACCTCGCAGTGTTGACATTCAGCAGGTCCCAAGAAGCGAAAATGCCAGGGCCGACAGGCTTGTCCCGCTTGGTGGGCGCAGACGCGCACAACTTGTCGAGGGCGATCTACCTGGAGACCCTGGATGCCCCGAGCATCGGCGAGGCCGGAGCGGTGATTGGCGATTGATCCGGAGCCATCTTGGATGGACCCGCCTCGTCGCCTACCTCGCCGAAGGGATCCTCCCAGAGGACGAAAAATCAAGCTCGGCGACTCGTCATGAAGTCCGCCCACTACGTACTCTATGAAGGGAGGCTGTATCGGACCTCGTTCACCGCCCCCCTCTTAAGGTGCCTCCGCCCCTCGGAAGCGGCCTACGCCCTCAGCGAAGTCCACGAAGGCATCTGCGGATCGCACCTGGGGGCTAGGTCCTTGGCGCATAAGACATGAGGCAAGGCTATTATTGGCCTACCTTGTTGGACGGACTCAAAGGATCATGTGCGGAAATGCGACGCCTGCCAGCGCCACGCCAACGTCCAGAGAGTCCCTTCTGTCCCCTTGGCACCAATCACAGCACCCTGGCCCTTCGCCCAGTGGGGAATGGATATCCTTGGACCATTCTCCGTTGCTTCAGCTCAGCGGAAATTTTTGATTGTTGCAATCGACTACTTCACCAAGTGGGTGGAGGCAGAGCCGCTGGCCACTATCACGGAGGTGCAAGTCCGGAAGTTCGTGAAGAAGAACATCATTGTCCGATTTGGGGTACCTCGGGTCCTCATCTCGGATAATGGGCGACAGTTCGACAACAAGCATTTCCGTGACTTTCTGCGAGGAGTTCGGGATCGAGCATCGGTTCACATCTGTGTCGCATCCCCAAACCAACGGCGAGGCCGAGGTCACAAATCGGACAATCCTCCAAGGAATCAAAGCGGCGAATCGGTCAGACGGGGCAAGCTTGGGTCGAAGAACTCGAGAATGTCCTTTGGGCGTATCGGACCACGCATCGGACCCCTACCGGGGAGACGCCTTTCAGCCTAACCTATGGCACGGAAGCCGTTGTCCCCGTGGAGCTCGGACTCCCCTCACCTCGGGTGGCCGCGCACCGACCCGAGGCCAATTCGGAACAACTCCGAGGGAACCTGGATCTCTTGGAAGAAGCGAGGAAAAATGGCGCAGGTTCGGATGGCGATGTATCAGCGGAGGGTGGCCCGATATTACAACTCCAAGGTCCGACCGAAGCTTTTCAGAATCGGAGATCTGGTGCTAAGGCGAGCTAAAGCATCTCGACCTGCGGAAGGTGGGAAGCTAGCGCCAAATTGGGAAGGCCCATATAAGGTTCGCTGGGTAAACCGACCAGGTTCCTACCAGTTGGAGGCCCTAGATGGTCGAGAAATTCTAAGGAGCTGGAATTCCGCTAACCTGCGGATGTATTACCAGTAGAATGACGATGCCAGAAAGACAGTTCAAAAATGTATAACACTTTGCATTTCAATAATTTCTGGTTACAACGGCGTGCTCGTGTGATTACAAGGAATTCCCAGAGGGGAATTAGGGTGTAAAGAAAGTAAAGAAGAGGTGGAGACTCCGAGGAGCTGAAGATCTGGGATCCCGAAACCTCCGTCTGAAGCGGTTGCAATCCCGTCGGAAGTGGGTGCTTCCAACCGGAGGCGCCATCGGCGTCTCACGAAAGAGACGAAGAGCCGGCGCGGATGAAGAAGAAGTGGACGAAGGAGAAGTCCACACTGCCTCCAACCGGAGGCGCCATCCACGCCCCACGAAGAGGATGAGGAGCCGCCGCAGACGAAGCTCCCGCTGCCCCCAGGGGAACGCCGCCTCCAAAGGATATTCCGATCCTCCCCAGTGTCAGAGGAGAGAAGGAATACGAGGGAGAAGAGCATATGGAGGCGCGGTCCCGGATCGAGCGTCTAGTGCAGAGCTCAATCGGGAGGCTGAACTTCAAGAAGGGAGATGTGATCCCGGATGAAACGCCTAGAGCGGAGTTCCGCCGGAGAGACCCTCCTTGCTGATCCCAGATGAAACGGCTAGTTGGCTGAAGTCGCGAGGGGCGCGCCTCCCGTTCCTTCGGCAGGAGTCTCTCAGCCATGCGCCAGAGAGAAGGTCACGATCCATGGCAACTTGAACAGCTCCGGCTTGGCAAAACTCCATCGCACCTGCACCTGTATTTATAGCCAAACTGCAGCCCCCCCGGTCGTTCCGATGCGGGTGGCTCCCATAAATGCGGACGCATTGAATCCGGAGCCGTTCTGGCTCTCGAGGGCGTATCTTCCCGTGATTTTCTAAGCGTCATTCTCCTTAATCGCATTCTTTGTGCAGGACACTCCGGGTGGCACGTACCCCTAGATCCACATATCTCCGCTCGCGCCCAGGCCGCATCCGCCTCGAAGAACGCGCGCATCGCGGCCGCTTAACTGACACTCCTCGCAAGCAGCAACTGGCGATCCGATTTCCCAGGTAACGCATCAATTAGCGTTTAATGCCCTTCTGGTGTTCCCCAGGCAACGCTTGGAGAAGAGGAGAAACACGATCGCAGCTGGCCACGGAGAACCCCGTCGGGCTGCAAGCGACAGGCGCATGGCCAACGAGCGGAATTTCCCGAGGCACGGCCCTCGGATGCCAGGGCTAACCCGAATGATCATCCCGGGAGCAGACTAGCCTGAAGCCCCGACCGGTCGCCTCGGCTTGCGCCAGCCTTGGCCGACCAACGAGCGGAATCTCCCGAGGCTCGGCCCTCGGATGCCAGGCTAACCCGATGACCATCCCGGGACCAGACTAGCCTGAAGCCCCGACCGGTCGCCTTGGCTTGCGCCAGCCTTGGCCCGACCAACGAGCGGAATCTCCCGAGGCACGGCCCTCGGATGCCAGGCTAACCCGATGACCATCCGGGACCAGACTAGCCTGAAGCCCCGACCGGTCACCTTGGCTTGCGCCAGCCTTGGCCGACCAACGAGCGGAATCTTCCGAGGCACGGCCCTCGGATGCCAGGCTAACCGATGACCATCTCGGGACCAGACTAGCCTGAAGCCCCGACCGGTCGCCTTGGCTTGCGCCAGCCTTGGCCGACCAACGAGCGGAATCTCCCGAGGCTCGGCCCTCGGATGCCAGGCTAACCCGATGATCATCCCGGGACCAGACTAGCCTGAAGCCCCGACCGGTCGCCTTGGCTTGCGCCAGCCTTGGCCGACCAACGAGCGGAATCTCCCGAGGCACGGCCCTCGGATGCCAGGCTAACCCGATGACCATCCCGGGACCAGACTAGCCTGAAGCCCCGACCGGTCGCCTTGGCTTGCGCCAGCCTTGGCCGACCAACGAGCGGAATCTCACGAGGCTCGGCCCTCGATGCCAGGCTAACCCGATGATCATCCCGGGGAGCAGACTAGCCTGAAGCCCCGACCAGTCGCCTTGGCTTGCGCCAGCCTTGGCCGACCAACGAGCGGAATCTCCCGAGGCACGGCCCTCGGATGCCAGGCTAACCCGATGACCATCCCGGGACCAGACTAGCCTGAAGCCCCGACCGGTCGCCTTGGCTTGCGCCAGCCTTGGCCGACCAACGAGCGGAATCTCCCGAGGCTCGGCCCTCGGATGCCAGGCTAACCCGATGATCATTCCGGGAGCAGACTAGCCTGAAGCCCCGACCGGTCGCCTTGGCTTGCGCCAGCCTTGGCCGACCAACGAGCGGAATCTCCCGAGGCTCGGCCCTCGGATGCCAGGCTAACCCGATGACCATCCCGGGACCAGACTAGCCTGAAGCCCCGACCGGTCGCCTCGGCTTGCGCCAGCCTTGGCCGACCGACGAGCGGAATTTCCTGAGGCCTAACCCTCGGATGACTGGCTTAGTGCCGGAAGAATTTCCTGAGGCCTAACCCTCGGATGCCTGGCTTAGTGCCGGAAGAATTTCCTGAGGCCTAACCCTCGGATGCCTGGCTTAGTGCCGGAAGAATTTTCTGAGGCCTAACCCTCGGATGCCTGGCTTAGTGCCGGAAGAATTTCCTGAGGCCTAACCCTCGGATGCCTGGCTTAGCGCCGGAAGAATTTCCTGAGGCCTAACCCTCGGATGCCTGGCTTAGCGCCGGAAGAATTTTCTGAGGCCTAACCCTCGGATGCCTGGCTTAGCGCCGGAAGAATTTCCTGAGGCCTAACCCTCGGATGCCTGGCTTAGCGCCGGAAGAATTTCCTGAGGCCTAACCCTCGGATGCCTGGCTTAGTGCCGGAAGAATTTCCTGAGGCCTAACCCTCGGATGCCTGGCTTAGCGCCGGAAGAATTTTCTGAGGCCTAACCCTCGGATGCCTGGCTTAGCGCCGGAAGAATTTCCTGAGGCCTAACCCTCGGATGCCTGGCTTAGTGCCGGAAGAATTTCCTGAGGCCTAACCCTCGGATGCCTGGCTTAGCGCCGGAAGAATTTCCTGAGGCCTAACCCTCGGATGCCTGGCTTAGTGCCGGAAGAATTTCCTGAGGCCTAACCCTCGGATGCCTGGCTTAGCGCCGGAAGAATTTCCTGAGGCCTAACCCTCGGATGCCTGGCTTAGTGCCGGAAGAATTTCCTGAGGCCTAACCCTCGGATGCCTGGCTTAGTGCCGGAAGAATTTCCTGAGGCCTAACCCTCGGATGCCTGGCTTAGCGCCGGAAGAATTTCCTGAGGCCTAACCCTCGGACGCCTGGCTTAGTGCCGGAAGAATTTCCTGAGGCCTAACCCTCGGATGCCTGGCTTAGGGCCGGAAGAACTTCGAGAGTCAGGAGTCGGCAAGACGCTGCCAAGAGTTAAAAGAAAAAAAAGAGGAGGACGAAAGCGAGATGAAGAAACATTCGACTTGTATTAATTTTCATTGTTTCAGGGCCAAGGCCCATACAATTTGGCAAAACGCCGACATACAAAAAAAGAGGACAACAAAAGGTACAAGAGGTCAGCTTGGAGGAACCCCCGGGTCGGGAGCGTCGGGCTCGTCCGCAGGGGGTAGGGAGGCGGTAGGAGAATCAGCAGGCGATGGCGCCGGAGAGGAGTCGAGAAGGGAAATCCCACTCAGGTCAACTTCGGGGTACTTAGCCGACACCCTTGCCAGGCCCTCCTCGAAGCCTAAGATGAAGGATTCGGACCCCGCGTCCGACGCGTCACGGATGAACTCGTCAGACTGACGATAGGCCCGTACCGCCTCCGACATATCACGGGTGAACTCGGCGGACTGACGATAAGCCTGTACCGCCTGGCGCCCGATCTCCGCACTCTTCTCGGCCAGCGCCGCCTCTGCTCGCTCCGTAATCTGAGCCTTAGCCTCCAAGACCTTCGCCACAATTCGGTCTTCAGCCTCGGAGGAGACCCTCAGCAGATTAGCCTGAGCCTCCTTATGCTTCGCCTCGGCAGCAGTGCGAGCGGCTTCAGCTTCCTCCAGGCGCGAACGGAGCTCTTGGTCGTTCGCGCGGGACCTCTCCAAGGCTGACTCCAATTCGCCCAGTTTGGCTTCAAGAGACCGGGTTCGGTTGCGGGCGCTGTCGGCAGACCGCTGAGCCTTCTCCCACCTCTCTCGATAGTCCGCGACCTTCCGGGACTGCTTTTCAGCTCGTTCCTCCGCCTTCTTAACCCTGCTTTCGAGGCCCGAGGCGACTTTGAGTTGCTCCTGAGCTTCCAACAGTTGCTTCTCGAGGGCGGCGAAGCCGAGTGCCCGCTCTTCGGCCTCCCGGAGCCTCGCCTCGAGGTCCCCGGTCGTCCTGCCCGCCATAGCCTGGCCTCCCTCTTCCACTGCTTTCAGTCGGTCCTCGGCCTTCGCCAGAAGCCCCGCCTGTTCCTTGTAGCACTCCTCTAGACGGATCATGTACTGGGCGAGCTAAGAGATAGGAAAAGTGAGGGCGTCAGGCGGAGAACAACAGAGCTAATAAATGGTGAAAAGCGGCCAGAAGAACACTCACCGACATGAGACAGACGCAGCTGGCAGCCCCGACGTCAGAGACCCCCAACTCCCGGACCCGCCGACGGTCCTTCTCCAGCAGCACTGTTTCGATGAGGTTTCGGGCGCCATCGGTAGTGAAGGCCGACCCCGATTTCTCCCCGGAGCCGGATGGTGGTTCTGCAGCCTTACCCTTATCCATCGCCTGGGGAAGAGTCCTGCTGATTGTGCTCGAGGCGGGGGTCACTCCAGGAATTGATAGGGCCCCGCTCGGCCGGGGCCTCGGCGCGTCCCTCCTCGAATCATCAGGAGCCGGCTGAGTCGAAGGCCGGGCCGGGGACCGATCACGTCCGACCCGTCCGTCTTGAGCGGGCTCGGATGATACCTCCGGAATAGCGGCAGTCTCACCACCGGAGGGCTGATACAGCGTCAGCTGCCGGTCCGTGCCCACGGCGTCTCCCTGATCGGTGGGCCCGGACTCGTCGGTCGGCGTCGGAGGCACCTCCTTGCGGGACTTCTTCGCCGGCGGGGCCCCGCTCGGAGGAGCTCGTTTCCTCCTCCGGACCGCTTCCAGTAGGGACGACCTACCAACAGCCAGTCCCTTGTCCGACCGCATGACGTCGTCAATCTCTGCAACAAGAACGAGATGGTCGAAGGCTGAGAAACCGAAGGAAAGAACGAGACGAAAGAGGAGAAAAGAGTCAAAAAAGAAGTGGTAGCGGGCTCACGGTCGGTGGGGACCGAGCTCAGACCGACATTCACCAAGGTATCCTCGGAAATAAGGCGGGCCACCGGGGGGAGCTGGCCCTCGGCAACCAACCCCTTCAAGGCGGCCAAGCCATCGGATTCCTCCCTCGACAGTCTCGATAGGCCGATCGGGGACTTCATCGGCGTCTCCCAGGTCGCCCTGATTTCCCAAGAGGGATCTACATCGATGAAGAAGAAACGCTCCTTCCAGCCGTGAATGGAGGAAGGAGCCTCTTTGACGAGGCCGCACCCTCGCCGCGCCGCAAAGCACCACCACCCTTTGTCCTGGGGGTGGCCACTCAGGCTGTAGAACTCCCAAAAAACATTCAGAGTGGCGGGAATCTCGTGCATGCGGCAGAGAACCTGGAAGACCGTCAGGGCACGCCATGAGTTCGGCACCAGTTGCGTCGGCGCAACTCTTAAACCCCGGAGTACCTGCACGACTAAGTCCGAAGGGGAAAAGCGAAACCCGGCCTGGAGAATGCCCTCATTGATGGCGATCTTCCCTGGAGGAGGATGGGACATCCTCTCCTCAGGCCCCGGGAGCGTAACGTTGCAGGCCTCGGGAAGGTGGTACCGAGCCACGAGTTTGTCTAAGTCTTCGGCGACCAGCTCCGACTTAATGTGGTCTGCTCTCACTTCGCCCATTCCTAATGGCCAATAAACCTACGGTCAGGACGGAGACAAGAAGGGGGGAAAGACCGGGACGACTGGGGTACACTAGTACAAAAGGAGAAAGTATGGAGAGCCCTAAGTAGAAGAATGGGGTAACTCACCGGAAGAGAAGGAAGAACGGCTCCGAGAGCGTCAAAGGAGAAGCAAGCGAACAGTCCGACGGCAACAACGGCAGCGCAAAGGGGAAACTCGAAAATGTCTGTAAAGAGGAAGACGGACGGGGGAGGGCCCCCGGTTAAATAGGCGGAAAGGCGGGTGATGCCTCGATGACGCCAGAGGACGCCTGGCCGCCGAAGGGTCGCTCGCGCCCCAAAGGCGAATCGACACCATTAAGGAAAGATGTCCGCCGAAATCCTCAGATTGCCAGGTCAGCAACAACCGCCATACGCCATAAAGTAGGCGGGGAGCTCGAAGCGTGCGCGCCTCTCCGAGGGATGGCGGCAATCTCGAAGCATCACTCCCTTCACCCGTTCCCCTTCTGGTTCCAGGCTCGGAAGTGGGGGGCTACTGTTACGGGGGAACTAAGCCGCCATGCTCCACGTGACCGGCACGCGCGCCCATGAAGACTACGGCTGTCCTTTGATCCAGCAATCCGACCCCGAGTCGGACATCTTCGGCTCCACAGCCCGACCTCGAGTCGGCTGCCCTTCGATCCAGCAGTCCGGCCCCGAGTCGGACATCTTCGGCTTCGCAGCCCGACCCCGAGTCGGCTGCCCCTTAATCTAGCAATCCGACCCCAAGTCGGATATCCTCAGCACCGCAGCCCGACCCCGAGTCGGCTGCCCCCTGATCCAGCACTCCGACCCCGAGTCGGAGATCTCTTGATAACGACAGGCTGCTTCCCAGAGGCACGCCGAGGCCTCCTGCTCCACTACTCCCTGCAACGGCTGTATCCGATGCTGTTCCACGATCTCCTGTATCAGCCGTACAAAGCGGAACTCCACTACGCCCTGTCATGGCCGTACCCAGCGCTGCTCCACGACGCCCTGTAACGGCCATGTCAGTGGCCACTCCATCGCGCCCCACGATGACAAACCCCCCTGAGAGACCCCCCAGCCAGGTATATATGCGGCTGGGGAGAGAAGGGGGGGTAAGCAATATCTTCCAGAGCACTCTCTTGCTTGCTATTATCATCTCTCCTCCTCCTCCAATCTCCTCTGACTTGATCGTCGGAGGGCCCCCGCTACCCCAGTGGTGGTGCGAGGCTTGCTCGCAGGTTTCCCGGTGGAAGGTGGAGCGTAACCAACACCAACCAAGACAACTCAGACGGAACCCCGTTCACACCGTTGTGTCAATCGTTCTCGGTTTGGACCACCAGCAACAGGTTGGACTAACCTTGTCATGAAATAGCCTCTACGAGCTTATGCGTAGGATAGCTGCCACGAGCTGATGCGTGGGATAGCCTTTACGAGCTGATGCGTGGGATAGCCTCCACGGGCTTATGCGTGGGATAGCTGCCACGAGCTTATGTGTGGGATTTGCGCAGTCTTGGACTGGGTTATGATCTTGGTTAGTCCAAAGTCAGAAGTGAAAAATCTTAAAACTTGGGAATCAGAGTAATATGAGATGGATCACATAATGTGAAAAAAGATTTATGTATATATACTTGTTATATATACTTGTTGTTTGTTGAGCTTTTTGAATGATGAAATGACATTTATTTGTTGCTTTGATTATTTTATTATTATTACTGTGTGTGGCTGTTGGGATTCTTACTGGGCTGGAAAAGCTCATACTACACTTACTTTCTGTTTCAAAGACACTGGATTTGTAGAGTCCATCTGATGGAACGAGAAATGAGATCGATATGGAGTCTGACTGCTAGATAGTTAGAAGTTAATTTATCTTTTATTTATGGATATTTGAAATTACGTAATTAATCAGTACATTTTAGTTGGATTTGATTTAATTACATTAATCATTAATTTTGGCATTTATGTGGATATTATACCTTTTAGGCCTTACATGATCTTTAGGGTTTTACTTTAGGGATTATGTGGCCGTGTCACGTGGTCGACCTGAATGATGAATTTGGGGCGTGACAGGAAGAAATTATATTCCACACCAATCACGGAAGATATTCATAAGCGGACTGTATCCGCTGAAGGATAAGTTCGAAGCCCATAGCACTAGCACTAGCGGACGGTAGAGGCCAGACTCGAGGGAGATATAACTGAAGACTTTTTATTGATGCAGGAGATAGAACTGTACATGATGGCAACATAGTGCCCAACAAATGGAAGAAATTATATTCCACACCAATCACGGAAGATATTTATGAGCTGGCAGCAACCACTGAAGGATAAATTTGAAGCCCATAGCACTAGTGGGCATGGTCTAGCGGATGCTTTATTTAGATGAATGATGTTCGGTGGGGCAGGCTACTCATATTTTTCTTACGAACCTATGGGATTCCATGAGACATGTTTGACGAGAGTTTTTTTTCAAATTTTCTAAGAATCGATTTTCTTTCGATTGAACAGTCAGATGCCGACAGTAGTTGTTGTCTATGTGAGGATCCATGAGGGCATATGTTTAGTCCCACATCGGTTATTCATCGAGAAGATCTTGGATACTTATACAGGATCAAGGAATTCAAATAATACCTTCCGGCTAGCTATTTTGGGTGAGCTCCTGAGTTGATACAAATAGTATTAGAGCAAAACTCGGCCCATAGCCTATGTGGACTGAGGTACACTACAGTCGGGTTCATGGAGGCTGACCACGGGCCTATCATGGTATTTGTGATTAGATTTGAATGGATTTGAACTTTTAGCTTGACGAAGACATCGGGGCTTGAATGGGAAGAGTATGTAAGGATCCGTGCGGGCGTGTGTTTAGTCCCACATTAATTATTCGCCGAGAAGATCTTGGATGCTTATACAGGATCAAGAAACCCAAATAATACCTTCTGGCTAGCTATTTTGGGTGAGCTCCTGAGTTGTTACAATGTAAATGTATACTTCTTTTGGAAAAGCTTGCTAAACGACACGTTACATTCATCTTTGGCAAAAAAAAAAAAAGTGTCGACAATCACTAACCTCAGCCATCTGTTAATTGGTCCCAACAGCTGGATGTCCCTTATTTTTCTGATTAACAAAAATGAGATGCCTTTGCTGTCCTATATTGCATATCAGATTTGGTTGGAGTCCAAGATTGATTTTAGTGAAGGCAGCCACTCTAGCCTACAACTTCATTCATATGACTGCCGTGATGGATTATTTGATAGCAGGAAAAAACTGTGGCTCCTATCTCGCAACTTCTGCATTCTCTCGAATGATTTATTTCTCTTAGGAGCCACCATCTTCCTTTTTCCTCGAAGTTAACTTTGATGGCTTTGTTCTAAATAAAGGTGATTATGGTGGAACTAGCTTTGTTATCATAAGTACAAGCGGTTTGCTACTAGTAATACGTGGCATCAGACTTTTTGAGACGATGGTATCAATGGCAAAGTTGCACGCTACATGAGAAGGATTGATATATGGGATGAAACATCTGAAGTTGCCCATATTATACTTGAAGGGGACTCATTGGCAGTAGTTATGCAGCAACCAAATCCATCAACTATTGAGACTAGCTTCCATCCATTGATACTGGAGAATGACTACTTTTTTTTATTTCTTATAAAATAAAATATGTCTATAGAAAAGCTAACAATGTTGCTAATTGGATAATGGTATATATGGTAAATCATACGGAAACTATTTTATGGACTGTTGCATCGGATATCCCTTCTAATTTCATGCATATTGTATTTTTTGATTCATATGGATGTATTTTCACTAGATTGCTAGCCTTATCAGGAAAAAAAAAGGAAAGATGACCATTGTCTCACTTATAGATTGCACGGCTAAAACCCAAAAAAAGAAATATACGCCATATTCAAATTTGTGTACCAATATAAACAGTATTTAGTTAAGCAGTATTTGGGATAATATTTTATTTTTTGTTGTTAACTATGAAATTAAATTCTATTCATAATGGTAAAAATAATGATGATTATTTTTATCATTATCTTATTTTTAAATAATTTTAATCTAGAAATAGTTAAACATTATAAAACTACAACAATTGTTGCAGTAGTCAGCAACGAATTGAACTAGTGGCTTTCATAACTCCAAATAAAAAATGCAAAAACTAGGCGCTATCCTGAAGGGACTATGTCGTTAGTCAAATCTTGATGCAAACTCTCTTTTCCATAGAATAAATTATTATCTAAACTAAGTATGTTTTTTTTAATACACCAAACTAAGTATGTTCGATGAGTCAAGCAGAGCTGGTCTTGGAGTTCTTTTCATGGAAGCTGCCAATGGATGACTTGGACGCAACAGATGTGCCGACGTCATGCGGGTGGTGAATGCATGACGTGGATCCCGCATGACGTGGATCTTTTGAATTAATTACCAAGGGAGAGTTGATTTTTTTTTTTTTTTTTGTGACTTGAAGACTGCAGGTGGTTTTCATTGTAGTTGTCCAGCATCAAGCCTAGCATACTCCTTGCTTAGCGGTCAGTGCAAACAAACAAACGATGTCGGAAAATTCCATTCAAAGTCAGGGCGGGTGATTTTTTCCGCATTCTTCGGCGGGAGTTTGAGTCTGGGTCAGACTGTGCCTAGATCTGGCACTTGGAACTCCACCCAAGAGTAGCACTGTTCCTCTGGAAGGTAGTTTAAGATTGTCTTCCACGAGAGCAGTTCTTAGTGGGCATAGACTGAGGGTTCCCGCGGAGTGTGGAGTTTGCGGTGTAGACGAGACGGTAGACCATGCCTTGTTTCAGTGCACCTAGGATAGGGCGACTTGGCGTCTGACAGGGTTTCCGCAGGAGGTATAGGGATATAGGGATCAGTTCTTACTGGCATGCGTCGAGGTTCGGAGTCCCCACTATTTCGCCAGGTGGCGACTCGAGCGATTTGCACATCCTATCAGATTTGGCTGGCCAGGAACGTTCGAACCTTTGGCGAACGTAGTATGTCGCCGAGACTTGTGGCGGAAAGCGCCCGTGTGCAAGCGGGAGCTCAGTTACACTATCCATGTTGGAGGTTCCTTGACAGCTCGGGACATCTGAGGTTTTCATTCTCTTCGATAGCATTCCGTACGGTGTTCTTCACCGAGGAGCCCCCACCCTTGAGTTTCCTCAAGGTCAACTTCGATGGGTCTGTCTTGTATGGTGGCAAGAGGGACGGTGCAGGTTTTGTTATTCGGGACCCGTCTGCCAGGGTCATAGCTGCAGAGGGCAGTCAATTCTTTGACACTTCGGTTCCGAGCGCGGAGTTGAGGGCCACTTGGGCGGGTCTTCATCAAGCCCGGTGTGTTCTACAGGCTAGATCTATTGTTCTGGAGGGTGACTCAGCCACGGTTATCAGCTGGATCTGTGGAGGACTAAGGGGTGACGGTTGCGCTCACCCATTACCTCGGGATATTTGGGCAATGGTGAGGGATGGCGGGGCTTTTTAGGCCAAACATGTGTTCCGCGAAGCCAATAGGGCTGCGGAATGGGTGGCTGCTTATGTTGCTTGTCACTTCGGTTGTACTCTATGGGATGGGGATGGAGAGTTGCCCCTGGCACTTCAAGATATTCCGTTTTTCGATTTTATTGGGTATATTCATACTCGTCAGGTATGATCCAGCCGCCCTAGCAACAAAAAAAAGAAGCCTCTTTTCTTTGACCTTATGGTATGCATGACCACAATTATACATGAGCTAATCACCTATGAGACTGATTCCTAATTTATGCAGTCAATTAGTCATAGCTTGTTCCAAGATCGAAAGTTGATGTTGTATGATTGGTTTAATCTTAGATTTATTTCACAGGAGTTAAATCTACAAACTTTTCTGTTATTCTACAATCTGATTCTCGTCCTTCTCGTAAGTTTATTCGGAGCACTTGAAGGAGTTGCCGGGCCTCTACCTCTACAATTGCTGGGCCTTTTGCGTGAAGAAGGATATGTTTGGATCATGCAACAGCCATTTTTTTGAGATTTATACAAGCGGATGGATGAACATGTTCTGAGTGCTCTGAAAGTTGTTTGGAGCATGATCAAATGGTCAATGATGCAAAAGAAGATCAATCGGAAGATACAACCTGAACCCCATCGTTTCATCATTGGAAAAGTTGGCAGTGTTGGCTCCAAGCATATATATACAGGTTCTATTTTTAGACAATCGCAAGCCATATTAGATTGCCTAGATTTTTTTTGGATCTATATTGATACGAAATTGATAATGAGATATATTAATTGAATATTCATAGAAATAAACATGACCTGCAATTCTAAATGGCTAGACGCCTTGAGATGTATAGGAGACTTCTAATGTAAGAGATTCGCTACTTTTTTCTCTTAACATGATGAGATGAGGATTAGTGGGATACAGATGGTAATTCTTTTTACATTAATTTTTCACAAGTGTTTGCTCTGATGGGCAAGATACAAATTTTGTTTCTTTTCGTTAGATTGTGGTATGGAGCAAACTTGTAATTCATTTATTGGTTGAGTGTTGAGGTGGACATGTGGAAATAGCATATACGAAAAATCAATCAAATAGATTATTAGTGTGAGCATTAGCAATACGATCTTATAAATGATTTATGATATTAAGTGCTGAATAATTGTAATTCTTTTACCATGCTACCTTGTTATGTCTCATGAAAATTAGATGAGTTATTGTGAGACCCTGGACTGGGCCCAGTCTACTTGACCAGCCTGGCCACCTAACTAGGGCCTCATTAGCGTCGCACATGAGGGCACTGGGAAGAAGACTCCAGCCTCCCTCCCTGATTGCGGTGAATCAGAAGTTCATCGCGATCTAGAGATCGACCAGATAAGGCCTACGATCAGTTATTTAAGATCTCCTTTCCTTCTCCTTCGAATTGATTCAAGATTAAGCCATCAGTTTCGAGCCCTTCCTCCAACCTTCTCGCTTGTCTTGTCACCAGAAGGAGTCATCAGAACCCTCATCGAACCGAGCTAAGCACTCCCCTTTCTTCTTCCTTTCTCTCTTCTCTTGTTGTAGGACGATTGGCTTAGATTTGGACGGCGAATCACTGGAAAACAGTCCAAAATAGGGGAGCCCTGTTTTGGTCCATTCTTTCATGTCGTCGCCCTTTGCTCGCCACCGTCAACCACCAAGGTTAGCCAAGCTTCCTCCTGTTGCCGTCAGGGATGGCCACTACGACCGCCCCTGGATCCCATCGAGAAGGAAGGGAGAGATGGACTCAACTCTTTTGGAGAAGAAAAGAGTCTCTCTTTTCTTTCTCTCTCTTCTCTCTCTCCTTTTCTTTTCTCTCTCCTGCTGAACTTTCTCTTTCTACTAGACTTTCTCTCTCTATAGAACTTTTTTTCTCTACTGAATTTTCTCTTTCTACCCTCTCCAAGGTAGTTGGGTCCAGTAGGGACTCTTCGCAAAGAATTTGAATTGACCCTGGTGAAGGGTCCTGATTCAGGGTCATTGTAAAGGCCCGGATGTGGTTTGGGCCGGCCTCTAAGCAAAGCGGCCCAACGCATGAGAAAGGGGGGAGGGAGACTCCCGATTGGCTCCCTCCCCTATTTTCAAATTCTTTTCCCCTCCTCCCGAATCCACCGGAGGGGAGGTTATAGGGTGATAAAACCCTACCAAATCAGGCAAGATCTCCTCTCTCTCTCTCTCTCTCTCTCTCCCTAGGGCATCAACCGAGAGCCCTTCCACACAAAAAAAAAAAAGAGAAAGGAGGGAGATTGGAGTTCTACCTTGTCGCGGATAGGATCGGAGCATTCGCCATCGATCCGGTCAGGAGGATCTCGCCGAAAGCAAGGTGAGCACCTTCTCCTCCTCCTCCTCCATCTTTGGCCATTACTTCTTTGGGGATGTGGCCGGGAAGCCGCCGGGTTGATGGAGAAGCCGAGCCCTGTTCGGCCTTCTCCTCTTCCGTTCCGGCCGGCCGTCGCCGGGCGTGGCACCGCTGGCACCGCCACAGGCCGACGACCAGGGGGCGTCGCTGGCCGTGGGCCACCTACTGCCGAACCCCCCTTCTTCCCTTTCCGTCGGGAAGAAGGAAGAAGAGAGACAGAGAGAGGGTCTTCCCACTCCCTTTCTCTTACTATATTTTCCTTCTCTCTCTAGTTGGGTTCTCTCTCTACCCTTTAGATTTGGGGAGAGCATTGCTTTGTGGACTCTAGATAGTCCTAGGATGTTAGATTTTAGAGGATCCTTTAGAGGATCAAACAGGGATCCTAGATTATCATATATCTTTGATAAATTTTAATATTGACTTGGTTCTGTAGGGGAACAATCTATTGGACGAGAGGACACTGAACAGAGTCCTGCGCATTCCGGTTCATAGATCGTCGTGAGGACGGGTGAATAGCTTGTCTGAGTTTTTCAACAAAGAGTAAGAATCCTTGTACGCCAATCCTACATGATATAAATATTTTTGCACTATATATGTTTGATATGCTATGATCCAGACAAAGCAAAATAGTTTTATATTTAATTATATTTTGATCGTGTTGGCTTGTGATTGGTAGTATGATGGATGTATGTATGTGTATAACTTATACCTGCATAATTAAATTTATGGATGTGGTAGTATGGACTAACCATGTTATAGTGATTGCCTTGTCACGGGCTGAAAACGTGACCATGGTTAGTCTAGGTCGGAAATAAAGTGGAAAAAGGAATTGATGTGTGTTTGCGAATTGATTAAATGAACAGGGACTTTGGGCTTATCTCGTTATTATTGATTGCCCCATCACAGGCTGGAAATGTGATACTATCGATTGCCCCATCACAGGCTGGAAATGTGATACTATCGATTGCCCCATCACAGGCTGAAAATGTGATACTATCGATTGCCCCGTCACAGGCTGGAAATGTGATACTATCGATTGCCCCGTCACGGGCCGGAAACGTGACCGGGATGTAGCCCAAAATCGAAAAGATAATTGATCCGGATCAAGTTAATAGAGAATGGAAAGAAAAAGCATTGAAAACATTAATTGAAGATTTTGAGATATTGTATGACGTATTACACTTGAGTGGCTGGATTTTTGTTGACATTTGACTTGCATATTTATACTGATTATTCGAGCTTTTGATATCCGGTATATGATTTTATGATATGTACATTGATTTGTCGTGGTTTTCAAATTCATATTATTATTGTGTTGGTATGGATGTGTAAGAATTCTTACTGGGCTGTAAAGCTCACCCTCTCTTCTTTTTTTTATCAGAGTTGCAGGATGCATAGATTTGGATGGGATGGGCGCAGAGTGCGAGTAGTTAGTTTGTTTATCCTTCTTTGATGTCGAAGAACATTTGAAGATCATGTAATTGAACTAATTTGTTTATTTGGACATGTCGGATTTGTCTATTTGAATTACTAAATTAGTTGTGGATTTATTGAAATTTTTGTTAATCATAGGCCTTGCATGATCTTTAGGGCACTGCTCTAGGGCTCATGCGGCCGGTCACGTCCCGGACCCGGGTGCTGGGTTCGGGGCATGATAGTCATCGAGCAGTATGTCAGTCCCAACCATAACCCCTGCCAAATGCTGTCAGATTTGATCGCCCCGATCTTTGTTAAATCATCTATGCCCTTGTCCGAGCATAATTCGATGAATTTCACTTTTAATCAGACAGACTGGAGTGTTGGGCACTCCTGTTGGTCTGCCCTTTGAGGGTACTAGAATTTAATTTTTTATATATTATGATGAAATTCTAAGAAAAAATATAATTTTTGGATATTATGCTTTGAGAAAGATTTTTATAATTAATTAGATCTATTAGTTGGATTGCATTCATAAGGTAAGTAATGTAACTCTTTTTCTAGATTTATTGATAAATTATAAATATTTTTTAAATTAAATTATTTTTTATTTATGAATTTGCTGCATGTTGTTTTATTATTATATATGTCTTTTCTAAAATATTGTATGATTCTTGGTTGAACATATGGGTTTTAAGATGGATTATGTTTGATTGATTTCAATATCGCATCTTACGATTTGAAACACCGAACATATTTTGAGAAAAAGAGTTTTCAAGTGAAATGGATTTGGACTCGCAGCCAAACTATATTTCGATACCCTACCAGTGGGGGTTGTATGTTGTCATTTCGATACCCTACTAGTGGGGATTGTACGTTGGCACTTCGATACCCTACTAGTGGGGGTTGTACGTTGGTTCTTCGATATCCTGTCAGTTAGGATTGTACATTGGCACTTAATTCGATATCCTATCAGTAGGGGTTGTATGTTGGTACTTTTATACCCTGCTAGTGCGGGTCGTACATTGGCATTTTGATACCCTACTATTGGAGGTTATGTGGTGGCACTTTAATGTGATCATAGTTCTAGGCTGTTGAGTTGAATTTGATGATATGAAAGAAAATGATTAATGAACGACATTTAGATTTTTGGGAAAAATTAAATTTGGCATGTGTAATGTTCAATAATGCTGCATATCTGGATTTGGCTTTAAATTGATGAAATTCATATGCTTATTTTCTGTAATTGATTATTTAATTTATTGTCTATTTTATCTAGCTAAAGTGTTAATTGCTTACTGGGTTGTCTAGCTCATTATACAATTTCTTACTATTTTTATAGATCTAAAGTATTAGCTTAACTCGGGGATTTATTATGGAAGAGCGATTAGAGACAAGATTTTTGACATCTTTATTTAGACTAGATTTTTATTTTAGAGTTAATGCAATATTTTGAGATATTATTGGTTTTGTAAGACTTTTAATGTTATCATTTAATTAGAATTTGAACGTTATTATTTAAATTATTTCTGCTGCCTGATTATGATATCATGATGAGCTGTCTTGCATGCTTGTGGGGAAGGTTTTATATAAGTGTGCAGCAGTTGCCGTAACCCTCAGCTCGCGATCTCAGGTCGGAGACATGATAGTTATACAACAACAATTTGGCAATACCATTTTTTGTGATGCAAGTATTTAATTTTGAATCAAGTGGAATGTCATTGCTTGTTATGTCCCCATGTACTATTAGTGGAATGCAATCATGGTGCGCATACAATATAACATCAGCAACATCAGTGACAATATTCAGTCTCTTTTCCCAGCCAAACTCAATGGCTCCTTCCTCATTCTAAAAGTCTAGATGCCAAACTTCCTTTTTTCATATATTAATATACAAGAAACTTGTATTTCGTAGTGGAGTAAATTTCCGTAAAGCATCATGATATTCTGGTGCCAAATTTGGGTTGTTTAAAGCTGAAGCACCCTCGCCCGGCTAAGGGCCTAAATCCATTCAACTTCAATCACAAATATCATGATGGATCCGTAGTCAACTCCAAAAAAACCTTTGTTGTAGTATCTTACATAGATTATGGACTGAATCTTCTCTAATATCATTTGACACAATCGAAAATCTCATATAAAAAGTTAGCTAGAGGGTGTTTCTTTAGCCCTGTATAAACTCCGGAGATCTACCTAATGTATAGCCAATGCAGAACTAAATACATACCTGCACAAGTCCTCACAAGCTCCTTGCTGTGGAGTGATTGATTAAAACCCCATTTGATTTTGATGAGCTCAAAGCATTTGAGTATATCTTTTGATTACTAATGAATTCAATTGAGTGTTTCAGTGAAAATCCTGTCTAAGTGTCCCAAGACTTGGTTCATAATTTTTGGATAAGTTAAGGAGTCTGTTTGAACCAATGTCTGAGACTCGAGTCGACTCCCGAGTATCACGAGTCGACTCCAAGCGTATCAAGTTCACTGGCACGAGCTCGAGTCGACTCCAGATAAGTACGAGTCGACTCCGACTGAGAACAGACAGAAGGACAGAAAGCTTCAACTCAGAACCTGTCAGCGAGTCGACTCCCGAAGTGCGCGAGTCGACTCCGATGTTCACCGAGTCGACTCCAAGGAAGTAAGAGTCGACTCCAAGCAGTCACAGGCAGAAAAGTCAGAGAACAGTTTTTGGGTCTGAGATTCGAGTCGACTCCAGTGGAACGCGAGTCGACTCCGATAGGTGGCAAGTCGACTTCAGAGAAAGCAAGAGTCGACTCTCAGCGGTACACAAAGAAAAAGTCAGAGAGCATTTTATGGACTCTGAGATTCGAGTCGACTCCCGCAATACGCGAGTCGACTCCAAGACACCGCGACCCCAAGACAGACAGAAAACCAAGTTACTGCCTCTGAGATTCGAGTCGACTCCCAGACAGCTCGAGTCGACTCCAAGACAGCTTCACGTCAAAAGGCAGAAGACCATCTTTCGGAAACTGAGAGCCGAGTCGACTCCAAGGAAGTTCGAGTCGACTCCAAGACTAGACGAGCCAAAAGACAGAGGATCGGGAGTTCGGGCTCTGAGATTCGAGTCGACTCCCAGGACAGTCGAGTCGACTCGAGTGGACAAAATTCAAAATTGGATCCACGAACTTCAGTGGATGAGCCGACTCCAAAATTGCCAAGTCAGCTCCAGAAGTTGACGAGTCGACTCCAGGTCAAGACGAGTCGACTCCCAGTCGTGAAGGCAACTTTAATTCAAATTTGGAACAGTTGCCGAGTCGACTCCGAAAAAGCTTGAGTCGACTCCCGCTACAGCCGAGTCGACTCCTGATCGCGCGAGTCGACTCCAACCCACCAACGGTCATATTGTCAGGCTGCGCAGAGTGTTCAGAACGGACAGAAAAAGCACTCTAACGGCTAGTTTCCGTGGGGGTTGGCTTAAATAGCCACAGAGGACTGTAGCAAGATAGAGAACAACCATTCCACTCCAACTAATCAAGCATTCAAGCTCTGCAACGTGCTCTTCAACAAAAAAGAGGAAGATCTGCATTTACTGCTTCCAACTACATCTTCCCAGCAATTAAAGCCTCCTTCTCCTGCATTCAAGTCGACTACTCTTTCAAGAGGAGACCAGAAGTTTAAGAAGCCATTCCTCATCTCCAATCTAAAAGCGTTTGAGGCTTCTTAACTTCATTTATTGTTCATATTGTTTTCATCTGCTTTTTGAGAAGCTCATTTTCTGTTTTCTTTCTACAACTTGTATTTACTTGGTTCAATCGGGGATTGAATCAAGGGGATTGTGGTTGGTTGGTGAGCCGAGTTAAAACCAACGTGTGTAAGGGTTTGATTGTGATCCCGGGAAAACAATCGGGGCGATTCTAGTCGGTGAGCCTGGGAAAACCGACCGAGTTCGTTGTGAGCTCGTAAAACAACAAGTTTGGTTGTGAGCTTGGAAAACAACCGGCTGTAATCCAAGGGGGTTATAGTGAATTCCCAAGTGAGACTTGGGGAGTGGACGTAGGAGCAAGGGTTAGCTCCGAACCACTATAAAATCTTGTGTTTGCGTTGGATTGTCTCTCTTCTTCTTCCCCTCACATCACTCACAGCACTTAGCATTAATTAAATAACTTGCAATAGTTTTTAATTAGTCAACCACATCGTTTTAATTATTCAAATTATTTTAAAACCCAATTCACCCCCCCCTCTTGGGTTGTCTATCTGGGCAACAAGTGGTATCAGAGCCTAAACTCTTCCACCCAAGAGTTAAAAGATCAAAATGACAACCCCATTTGGATCTTCCCACATTGAGGGTCAGTCCACCCAAAGACCCCCTTTCTTTAATGGATCCGACTACTCATACTGGAAGGCTAGGATGAGAATATTCATCCAAG
This sequence comes from Phoenix dactylifera, assembly GCF_009389715.1. NCBI lineage: Eukaryota > Viridiplantae > Streptophyta > Magnoliopsida > Arecales > Arecaceae > Phoenix > Phoenix dactylifera. Next base: position 50,169 of record NW_024067868.1, read on the forward strand.
CCCAAGACTATGAGATGTGGACCATTGTAGTAAATGGCCCATACATCCCATCCATATATGTAGAGGGTGTCAAGGTACCCAAACTAGAAAAGGATTGGGATGAACATGACATGAGGAAGGCACAACTAAACTCTAAAGCTATGAATGTGTTTTATTGTGCCTTGGATAGAAATGAATTCAATAGGGTCTCTACTTGCAACTCTGCAAAAGAGATTTGGGATAGACTTGAAGTGACCCATGAGGGCACGAATCAAGTTAAAGAATCCAAAATTAATATATTGGTTCATAAGTATGAACTATTTAAAATGGATTCTAATGAGACAATCACTAGCATGTTCACTAGGTTTACTGACATTGTCAATGGCCTAAAAAGCCTTGGCAAGAGCTATACTAACAGTGATCTTGTCAGGAAAATACTTCGCTGCCTACCAAGGTCATGGGAAGCCAAGGTGACGGCAATCCAAGAAGCTAAAGACTTGAACAAGCTTCCACTTGAAGAGCTCCTTGGATCCCTAATGACTCACGAGCTAACCATGAAGCAACACAGCGAAGAGGAGTCCTCCCACAAGAAAAAGGTAATAGCTCTTAAGTCTACTTCATCTAACAAGGACTTGTCTTGCAGTAGCAGCAGTGACGAAGAAGAGAATGAGGAAGATGATGGTGAGGCACTTCTTGTGCGCAAGTTCAAGAAATTTATCAACCACAAGAAGGCGTATCATCATAGGAGAGGCCCCTCAAATTCCTACCGCAAGGACAAAGGTAAGGAAAGGGAAAATGAGGGGATTGGGTGTTACGAGTGCAAGAAGCCGGGTCACATAAGAGCAGAGTGCCCCCTACTGAAGAAGGGGAGTAAGTACAAGAAGAAGAAGGCTCTTGTCACTACACTATCCGACTCCGACTCATCATCCTCCTCATCAGATGATGAACAAGAAGAGAAGGCCAATTTCTGCTTCATGGCCAACGAAAACGAGGTAACTTCCGATACGCATCTTGATTTTTCTTTTGATGAACTTTATGATGCATTTAATGAATTAATGGTAGAATATAAGGCCATAAATCTTAAGAATAAAGAACTAAAAATAGCTAATCAATCATACCTACATAAATACGATAAATTAGTTAAGGATAAGGATTTAATCATCAAAGAAAATATAGAACTTAAGACAAGCAACCAACTTTTAACTCAAAAGAATAGTACCTTAACTAAAGATAATGAAAAACTAACTAAGGAACTTTCAGAACTTAAAAATCATAAACAAATCTTAAATAAGGATCTCACAAAAGAACTTAATGACCTAAAAGCAGAAAATCAAACTCTAACTAAAGAACTTAACAAATACAAACCCTTAGTTGAAAAATTTACATATAGTTCTGAAAAATTAAACATGATACTTAATAGTCAACGAGCCGTATTTAATAAAGCGGGTTTAGGGTATAAACCAAGAAATAAACAAAAACTTCTTAGTAACTTCTTTGTTAAAGCTGGGAAAACTAAAACTAAGAAAATAACTTGCTTTTGCTGTGGTACTATAGGTTATAAAGCAAATGTGTGTAATTTTAGGAAAAATAAAACAAAAAGGAAAATTAAAAGGGTATGGGTTCCAAAAGGAACCAACTTGACTAACCATGAAGGACCCAAGAAAACTTGGGTACCTAAGATGACATGATTTGCTTGTGTAGGAGTGTCTTGCAGCCAAGGTCAACAAAAACTGCTGGTACTTGGATAGTGGCTGCTCAAGGCACATGACGGGTGACAAAGATCAATTTTTCACCCTTGAAGCTAAGAAGGGAGGTGCTGTGACTTTTGGAGACAACAACCAAGGTCACATCATTGGTATTGGTAAAGTTCAAATCATCCCTTCTACTTTTATTGATAATGTTAGATATGTTGATGGTCTTAAGCATAACTTATTAAGCATTAGTCAATTATGTGATAAAGGGTATGATGTTATGTTTAAGCCATCACTATGCATTATAACAAACCCTAATGATAATAGTTTAGTTTTTAAAGGGATTAGACGTGGAAATGTATATGTTGTAGACCTAGAAGATCTTGCAAAACATAACCAATGTTTAGTTGTAAATGAAACTAAAGATAATGATGCTAGTTGGTTATGGCATCGTAAGTTAGGTCATGCAAGCATGGACACAATAACTAAACTAGTTAAAAGAGACTCCGTGATAGGTTTGCCAAAATTAAAATTTGAAAAGAACAAAATATGTGAAGCATGTCAATTTGGCAAACAATCTAGGAACTCTTTTAAATCCATAAAATGTGTCTCTACCTCTAGGCCTCTAGAATTATTACACATGGACCTATTTGGTCCAACTAGAACAACAAGCCTAGGTGGAAATAAATATGGTCTAGTTATAGTAGATGATTACTCTAGGTACACATGGGTCATGTTCCTAGTGCATAAGGATCAAGCATTTTCTATGTTTAAGAAGTTCCATAAGGAAGTAACAAATGCTAGAGAGTCTTCAGTCATAGCCATTAGAAGTGACCATGGTACCGAATTCGAAAATCAGTCATTTAATGAATTTTGTAGTAAGAAAGGGATAACCCATAATTTCTCAGCACCTAGGACACCACAACAAAATGGAGTGGTGGAAAGGAAGAATAGAACACTAGAGGAAATGGCTAGAACTATGTTATGTGAAAGTAACCTCCCTAAGTACTTTTGGGGAGAAGCCATTAATACCTCTTGTCACATACTAAATAGAGTTCTATTGAGACCCATTATAAAGAAAACACCTTATGAACTGTGGAAAAACAGAAAATCAAAGGTTAATTATTTTTATGTTTTTGGATGTAGGTGTTTTGTGCATAATAATGGGAAAGATAATCTAGGAAAATTTGACCCTAAATCTGATGAAGGAATATTCTTAGGTTATTCTACAACTAGTAAAGCCTATAGAGTCTTTAATAAAAGAACCTTAGTTATAGAAGAATCTATACATATTGTTTTTGATGACTCTAGTGACATCTCGTCTAGTAAGAAGGTTAATTTTGATGATGATGTTGAAATACTTGAAGAAAAGATAGATAAGATGGGATTACAAGATGATAATCAAAAGTTGATTGAAGGAGAATCATCAAGCCAAGAGGCTATTATGGATCATGGGCTAACTAAAGCTTGGAGGTATGCTCATGGGCATCCTAAGGAACTAATTCTAGATGATCCATCTCAACCCGTTAGGACTAGAGCATCCCTTAGGAATTTGAATAACCATCTAGCTTTTGTTTCACACTTTGAGCCCAAACATATAGAAGAAGCCGAAAATGATGTAAATTGGATAAATGCAATGCAAGAAGAACTAAACCAATTTACTAGAAACAAAGTGTGGAATCTAGTAGAGAGACCTTCTGAATATCCAATTATTGGTACTAAATGGATTTATAAAAATAAACTTGATGAAAATGGAATTGTTATAAGGAATAAGGCTAGACTAGTAGCAAAGGGGTATAATCAAGAAGAAGGTATAGATTTTGATGAAACCTTTGCTCCCGTAGCTAGACTTGAGGCGATTAGACTACTATTAGCATATGCATGCTCTAAGGACTTCAAACTATTTCAAATGGATGTAAAAAGTGCATTTTTAAATGGGTATATTAATGAGGAGGTATATGTAGAACAACCTCCTGGTTTTGAAAATCATCAATACCCTAATCATGTATATAAACTAAACAAAGCACTTTATGGCTTAAAACAAGCACCTAGAGCATGGTATGAGAGGCTTAGCAAATTTCTATTAGAACATGAATTCTCTAGGGGAAATGTAGACACAACATTATTTCTGAAAAAGCAAAATAAAGATATGTTATTAGTACAGATTTATGTTGATGATATCATTTTCGGTGCTACTAACAATCGCCTCTGCGAAGAGTTTGCTGATTTGATGCAGAGTGAGTTTGAGATGAGCATGATGGGAGAGCTGAACTACTTTCTCGGGCTTCAAATCAAACAGTCTGAAGGAGGCATCTTCATCAATCAAACCAAATATATCAAGGAGATGCTCAAGAAGTTTGACATGGAGGGAAACAAGTCAATCAGCACCCCCATGAGCTCATCATGCAAGTTAGACCAAGATGAATCAGGTAAATCTGTAGATCAAAAACTTTATAGAGGTATGATAGGATCTTTACTGTATCTTACTGCAAGTAGACCTGATATTATGTTTAGTGTGTGCATGTGTGCTAGATATCAGGCTAATCCTAAAGAATCACATCTAGTTGCAGTTAAGAGAATTTTTAAATACTTAATAGGAACTAAGAACATAGGGCTATGGTACTCTAAAGAATCTAGCCTAAACTTAATAGGGTACACAGATTCAGACTTCGCTGGATGTAAGCTTGATAGAAAAAGTACCAGCGGGTCGTGTCAATTTCTAGGAGAAAACCTTATCTCATGGTTTAGCAAGAAACAAAACTCGGTTGCATTATCCACTGCAGAAGCTGAATATGTTGCAGCCGGGAGTTGTTGTGCTCAAATCTTATGGATTAAACAACAATTAGAAGATTATGGCATTAAACAAGATAAAATTCCCATTAATTGTGATAATACAAGTGCCATAAACCTAACTAAAAATCCAATTCAACATTCAAGAACTAAACACATTGAGATAAGACATCACTTCATAAGAGATCATGTATTGAATGGTGATGTGACACTCCAATTTGTTTGTACTGATAATCAATTAGCAGATATTTTTACAAAACCCCTAAGTGAAGAGAGGTTTAGTGTGCTTAGGAGGGGATTAGGAGTGATTGATCCATCCTAGTGGTAGTTTCTACTAGATTCATTGATTTTGATGATTACAATGTGGTTAAAATAGAGTTCCTTTTCAATGATCATCAAATCAGATCTTAATTAGGTGATTTTCCCTCATTTGGCACGATTATAGCATGATTTTTAGGTGCGTGCCAAGGTTAGAGACGACTCGAGTAAGTTTCAGAGCCGGCTCCTAAGGGGGAGTCGACTCGCGCATTGGCGGGAGTCGACTCGCAAAGATGGCAGCAGAGGGGGAGTCGACTCGCATACTGTCGGGAGTCGACTCGAGGTCCACAGGCGCATAAGGAGAGTCGACTCGAGGTCGAGTCGACTCGCGACTCAGTGGAGTCGACTCGCAGTCGGGATCCGACTTTTTAACCCTAGATTTGTCGTTTCGAAAATACTTTTCTTTCAAGCCGCCACTGTTCAAAAAGCCCTAGAGCCGACTCCTAGGTCGTCCCCGATCGTCTCCAAGCCATTTTCCCGTCGATTCTTCGCCGGACATTGAGTTCTCCTCCCTTCCTAGGTCATCCCCGGTCGGTTCCGAGTCTTTTCCGTCGGTCCTTCACCGTCCTCTAGGTTTTTCCTCTCAGTTTAGGTCAAAATGCCGCGTAAGACCGTAGTTAGGAAGAGGTCCCGACCCGAGGCCGGTCCCGAGCGGCGCTCCAAGGCGCGGCACGATCCCGCGAGGCAACCACCTCCGGCTCGTTCCCCGCCTAGGGCGGTTCCCGCGAGGCCATTGGCCGGGAAGGTCGTCTCCACCGGGAGGTATGTCGATTTCGACTTCCTCTCCCGGGAAGGGTTCACCATAGGTGATAGACTTAGGGCCCAGGGCCTAGAGTACTTCCTTACACTGGACCTCCCCACTTACCCGGGCCTTATTAGAGAGTTCTATGGTACCGTCCATCGGGGAGATGGAGGTATCGAGGGCACAGTAGCCGGTGTCCCTTTGCGTGTCACGGAGGATCTTATTGCCCACATCCTCCACCTTCCATTAGCAGGGGTGGCTCCCGCACACCCTGAGGATAGGGTTGAGGCCCTTACGGCCGTTCTAGGACATCCACCCCAGTCACCTCTAGACGAGGTATCCGCGAGCTCACTACCGATTGAGGTGCGGATCCTCTTGAGTATTTTGTCTAGGTCCATCTTCCCTAAGACAGGGAGATTTGATTTTGTAAATGAGAGAGACCTAGCTCTTATGTTCTATATCCTTCAGGACACCCCAATCAACTTCCCTAAGCTCATCTATAGGTATATGTGTGAGCCCCTAGATAGACCTAGGCTCACCCTCCCATACGGCATGATTTTCACCCTTCTTTTTAGGGAGTACGAGGTTCCCATTCCTGAGGGGGAGCCCTTTCGCGCTTTGCGATGGACTGATCGCACGCGTGCGGGGACCCTACACAGGATGGGGTTTCGAAAGAGAGAGGGGGTATGGGTTAGGAAGTCTACCCTCACCGCTCAGACCACCAGACCTTCACCCAATCCTGAGCCCGATTCAGACTACCCAGACCTTCCAGACCATCCAGACCTTCCATCCACTCCTCCTGCTCCTACCACCTCCGCCGGACCTTCCTCCTCGGCTCCACCATCCATGGAAGTCCGGATTGATCCTGAGCAGCTCCGGGAGCTGCGACAGGAGATAGTCAGAGATGTGAGGGATGAGCTGCTTCGGGAGCTCCGAGGTGCGGTGCCTGCTTCCACTCCTGCACCCGTATCTTCTCAGTTGGTCCCTTCCTTGACAGCCGTGACTGACATGACGGCTCATGTACGGGAAGAGATCTACAATGTCCGGAGTTTGGTCCAGGCCCAGTTCCACAGCATGAGTGAGGTCACGAGCACCACTCGACAGATGCGAGAGGACATAGGTCGTGACATGCACACCACCACCGAGGGGGCCGAGCGCTTGTCGAATGTACTCATCGACAAGCTGGACGCACTTCAGACGTCGGTGACTGGGCTTCAGACGTCGGTGACTGAGCTCTCCACTACACATAGCAGAGCCACTACGTCTATTATCACGCAGCTTGGCCATGTTACAGATGCAGTCACCCTCCTCATGGAGTAGAGCCGATTGAGAGGAGGAGCCACATCCACGAGAGGAGGACCCACATCCTCGAGAGGAGGTGCCTAATCCTCGAGGAGGCCATAGATGTTTTTGTGTTTTGTCTTGTTTTACTTTACTTATTGTATTCTCACATGTATTCACATTCATATCAATACAATGAGTAGACATTTTATCTTCAATTATGTGCCATTTGATGATTGGTTGTTCCATTGATTGTGTGTGATTACCTCCTTTTTGATATGATGACAAAAAGGGGGAGAAATAAAATATGTAAAAAAAAAGGGGAGAAATATGTATAAAGTATGTAAAAGGGACGAAATATGTAAAAGAAATCAATGGAAATCAATAAAAACATAAAACTCTTAAAAACACACAAATTTGTTCTAAGTGGATTCGGTACCTCGAGGCTCATTATCTCTCTTTTGGGGCTCCTAATGGAGTAATCTCCAGAATCTATTCAAGGGATATTCGGAGATTAGCTGAATCCTACACAAGAACAAATTGACAGATTTTTCCTCTAAATACAAAAAATTCAGTTCAAAAACTTCAAAGCATTAAAAGGAAATTCAGAGAATCAAAACATAGTTGAATGCATATGTTGAGGGGGAGAATCTGAATTTTAATCAAACTAAATCATTAATGACATATAAGCCAAATAATTGATTGCATAATATGAAGGCTTATATAATTCCAAATGAAAGGGGGAGCTTTAACTCCGAAATTTATTGTTTCACTCCTTTCAAGCTTGGATAAATTGAATTACCAGACATTTGAATTCATTTATGGATTTTATTTCAATATTTATTGAGCAATTCATTTTACATATACTCAAAGTTTTGTCATCATCAAAAAGGGAGAGATTGTGGAGTGATTGATTAAAACCCCATTTGATTTTGATGAGCTCAAAGCATTTGAGTATATCTTTTGATTACTAATGAATTCAATTGAGTGTTTCAGTGAAAATCCTGTCTAAGTGTCCCAAGACTTGGTTCATAATTTTTGGATAAGTTAAGGAGTCTGTTTGAACCAATGTCTGAGACTCGAGTCGACTGCCGAGTATCACGAGTCGACTCCAAGCGTATCAAGTTCACTGGCACGAGCTCGAGTCGACTCCAGATAAGTACGAGTCGACTCCGACTGAGAACAGACAGAAGGACAGAAAGCTTCAACTCAGAACCTGTCAGCGAGTCGACTCCCGAAGTGCGCGAGTCGACTCCGATGTTCACCGAGTCGACTCCAAGGAAGTAAGAGTCGACTCCAAGCAGTCACAAGCAGAAAAGTCAGAGAACAGTTTTCGGGTCTGAGATTCGAGTCGACTCCAGTGGAACGCGAGTCGACTCCGATAGGTGGCAAGTCAACTCCAGAGAAAGCAAGAGTCGACTCTCAGCGGTACACAAAGAAAAAGTCAGAGAGTATTTTATGGACTCTGAGATTCGAGTCGACTCCCGCAATACGCGAGTCGACTCCAAGACACCGCGACCCCAAGACAGACAGAAAACCAAGTTACTGCCTCTGAGATTCGAGTCGACTCCCAGACAGCTCGAGTCGACTCCAAGACAGCTTCACGTCAAAAGGCAGAAGACCATCTTTCGGAAACTGAGAGCCGAGTCGACTCCAAGGAAGTTCGAGTCGACTCCAAGACTGGACGAGCCAAAAGACAGAGGATCGAGAGTTCGGGCTCTGAGATTCGAGTCGACTCCCAGGACAGTCGAGTCGACTCGAGTGGACAAAATTCAAAATTGGATCCACGGACTTCAGTGGATGAGCCGACTCCAAAATTTCCAAGTCAGCTCCAGAAGTTGACGAGTCGACTCCAGGTCAAGACGAGTCGACTCCCAGTCGTGAAGGCAACTTTAATTCAAATTTGGAACAGTTGCCGAGTCGACTCCGGAAAAGCTTGAGTCGACTCCCGCTACAGCCGAGTCGACTCCTGATCGCGCGAGTCGACTCCAACCCACCAACGGTCATATTGTCAGGCTGTGCAGAGTGTTCAGAATGGGCAGAAAAAGCACTCTAACGGCTAGTTTCCGTGGGGGTTGGCTTAAATAGCCACAGAGGACTGTAGCAAGGCAGAGAACAACCATTCCACTCCAACTAATCAAGCATTCAAGCTCTGCAACGTGCTCTTCAATGAAAAAGAGGAAGATCTGCATTTACTGCTTCCAACTACATCTTCCCAGCAATTAAAGCCTCCTTCTCCTGCATTCAAGTCGACTACTCTTTCAAGAGGAGACCAGAAGTTTAAGAAGCCATTCCTCATCTCCAATCTAAAAGCGTTTGAGGCTTCTTAACTTCATTTATTGTTCATATTGTTTTCATCTGCTTTTTGAGAAGCTCATTTTCTGTTTTCTTTCTACAACTTGTATTTACTTGGTTCAATCGGGGATTGAATCAAGGGGATTGTGGTTGGTTGGTGAGCCGAGTTAAAACCAACGTGTGTAAGGGTTTGATTGTGATCCCGGGAAAACAATCGGAGCGGTTCTAGTCGGTGAGCCTGGGAAAACCGACCGAGTTCGTTGTGAGCTCGTAAAACAACAAGTTTGGTTGTGAGCTTGGAAAACAACCGGCTGTAATCCAAGGGGGTTATAGTGAATTCCTAAGTGAGACTTGGGGAGTGGACGTAGGAGCAAGGGTTAGCTCCGAACCACTATAAAACCTTGTGTTTGCGTTGGATTGTCTCTCTTCTTCTTCCCCTCACATCACTCACAGCACTTAGCATTAATTAAATAACTTGCAATAGTTTTTAATTAGTCAACCACATCGTTTTAATTATTCAAATTATTTTAAAACCCAATTCACCCCCCCCCCCCTCTTGGGTTGTCTATCTGGGCAACACTTGCCAATGCTAAATATGTCTTCAAAATCTTCTGTGGCAAAGATGATGTCATTGCATGTATCTTTCCCATCAAAATGCCAAACCAACACTACTGGAAAAACAACCTATCCCAGCGCTTTTTGGGACCTTTAGCGACGCTTATAAGCGTCGGCTAGAACCCCCCGACGCAAACCGAGGCATCGCCAAAGCGTCGGCGATACCGGGGTGGCAAAACTTTTTGCCGACGCAGGACCAAAGCATCGACAAAAACCGGGATTTGCCGACGCTTACAACGCGTCGGCAATAACCCAACGGCCAAGTTCGTCACGGTCTTGCCCTGGTTTTTCCCGACGCTTATAAGCGTCGGAAATTCCCGACGCTTATAAGCGTCGGAAATTTCTAGTCTATAATAATAGTAAATACAATCTAAGATATTGAAAAAATATACACAACCTGAGCTCTCTCGGAAAACCAGTAGTGGACAAGCTCCCTCCACTGATGAGAGATTACATCTGGAGGACAAACACGGGCCACCTCCTCTTCAGTCATGCCCTCGTGCTTCCAATCTGCCTTTAGCTTCGCCTTATATTCTTTCCATTTGCGGTTGACGGACTTCAATACCCAATCATGGCTATTTGCAGGAAGGACAAACTTTTTCTACATCAAAGTCAAAAATGTTATATCAATGTTAAATCAAAAAATAATTGAAGATAGTAAGCAACTTCAATTTTTTACCTCAATAACTCTAAGAAGCTCAACCTTATACGAAGAAAGCATTTCATTCCATTTCGTATAGTTGAGCGGAAATAACTGTCCCTTCCGCGCAACCGATCCTAAAAAAGTGGATAAAATGCTTGCAGCCTTCTTGATAGGCTGCCCCAGTTCGTTGCAATGGACGATAATCTTCTCATCCTCACGTAGGATCCACACGTCTCGTGCTCGGGTGGGCCCTCGTGTTCTCCTCACTCTCCCCAGTCCATCTATAAAATAAGAAGTCCATTAAAGACAAATGATTTAAAATAATTAGATTGTAAGAGAAATTAATATAAAAACTGTAATGCAAATTATCCAGGACGTCCATGTCATCCGTGTCTGGACAATCTGCAGGTGGCGCGTGCTCAGACTGGGACCCGAACTGAGTATGGGGCTCATCGGGCTGCTGGGGCTCGTCGGGCTGCTGGGAACGATCAGCAGTAGATCCCACGGATGTGTGCTGAAACTCAATATCTCTGAAACGTTTTCCTCACGGCATGTTGTAATCTATTATGCACAAAAAAGAATCAATATTAGTTAAATATTAAAAGTATAGAAATAATTTAAAAATTGCAACATAATTTAATGCATAAAAGTAATGTTTTTCTTACCATTAAGAAACTAGCCGGCTCTTATTCAACATCCATCCTAACCAAAGTATTACAAGTTTAGCATAAAGTACAACCCATTGACCTTATTAGGTGCTGCTTGCATGCACCGAGGACTCATCACAAGGTCCTGTTTGAATTCAGAGACATTTACAAACAATAGCACGAAAAGCAGACAAGTTTGCAGCAGCTGCCCAACTTTGGGCTGAACTGAACTTGGCGTGAGTTCCATAGGACAGAGGGCACGACATAAGGTGAAGTTGGAAGTTTCTGCTTAAATCTTGGTGCTCTCCCTTTCTTCAGTGTCCAGAATTTTTCGGTGCAATTTTTGAGGACTTAAAGATTGGAGGCCTGGGTTCTTTTCTCCTATTAATTATACTAAGTTTAAACAGTCATAGATTGACACCGACAGGCAGGAAGACTTAGAAAGTTAAAGATGACTTAGAAAAACAGTCATCTTTAACTTTTTTTTTACTCCACTGCCTACTTTTTTACCTTGTAAAAGTGCTACTTCATTTCAGTTCTCACTATCCCTTTAACTTGGGTTTCAGGATGGTATTGCGAACCACCCTAAAACTAAAATAAACATGGAAAGAACAGGAAAGCGGGTTAAACCGAGTAAAGGGGACAAATAATAAAGCTACATTTGTGAACAACATAATAACCGAGTAAAGGTTACTAGGGCTCTTAAGCAGATTAAAAAAAAAATCTAAAACAACATAATTATACACCCTCAACTGGTGAACAATTTTCCCTACAGGATTTACTAGGCATGTAGCATTCACAACAGCAATTACAATTGCACACTGGAAGAACTAACGATATATACAGTAGCCAAGAAACCAGAGGAGCCTAAGATCTTACACTGCCTGACCAACCATCATCTTGAAAAGCATACACCGAGACGGACAAATAGCTAATCCAATGCTACTCTCAAGCCTCAGCAATCAACCACCCTTTCACTTCACCTCACCATTTATCAGTGCGGTGATGGATGAGATGGTACGCAGGAGCAGGAGCGGCCCAATGTATTTGGGAGCCTAAGGCCATTTTGTCTTTGAGGCCTTTTCTACAGTGGGCCGGCCTAAGGCGAATTCACAAGAGGCCTTTTTTTTCATTTTATCTTTGAGGCATTTTCTACGGTGGGCCTTCTTTGGGCTGGGGCCTTAGGCGACCGCCTCAGTTGCCTAAGGGTTGAGCTGTCCCTGCGCAGGAGAGACCCCCTGAACCACCGATCCCACGGACCAGTGGGGAGTGGCGCGCCCTCGCGCGGCGGCGCTTGGAAGAAGCACTCCCCTTTCATTCCAAAACCAATCAAGGAACTGAAATCGTGTCACCAAGCCTCTAGCTATTCAGAAGTAGGAAAAACCCAAAAATACAAAATCTATTTTTATTTAAACGCCTCAAATACCATCACAAGTTGAAGATAACATGCACATAGGTAGAGAACCTTAAAATAGCATTAACCTGTCATAAATAACAAAAAAAAAAGTGAAAGAAAAGCACACATCAAGAGTCCATTCGGCCTAGTAAATGAGTCCTATGAACTAGTAAATAATAAATGTTAACGGAGAGTATGAGGATCACTTACCTCAGACGACGGCGATGTCGACGGCAGCGGAGTAGCTAGGGCTCGGGATGGAGATGAGATGTCGGCGCGCAGCTAGGGCATCGACCGACAGAGGATCAGGAGAGGGGGCCGGGCGAGCGTTAAAGACAAGAAGAAAACAAAGAGGAGGAGGAGGAGGAGGAGGAGAAGGAGGAGTAGGAGGCTTACCTCAGACGACGGCGAGGTCGACGGCGGTGGAGAAGCGGAATCTTCGATCGCCGATCCGGGCTAGGGATGGAGGTGAGATCAGTTTGAGGAGGAGGAGGAGGAGGAGGAGGCTTACCTCAAACAAGGGCGAGGTCGACGGCAGCGGGAAAGTCGGTGATGGAGGTGAGAAGTCGGTGCGCGCGTAGCTAGGGCATCGACCGATAGAAAATGAGGAGAGGGGGCCGGGGGAGCGGTTGGGGGGTTTTATGTTTTCTAACGATGCTTTAAAGCGTCGTTGTTTCTAAAAGTTTTAACGACGCTTTAGAGCGTCGTTGTTTTTTAAGATTTACCGACGCACAGCGAAAGCGTCGGCAAAGGTTGGCGCTGAACCAAACTTTACCGACGCTTTCTCCTAGCGTCGGAAAAAGACAGTCGGCAAAACCCAAATTTGTTGTAGTGCAAGAATGAATTTCCATTAGCCACATCTGTTTCCAATTGTATTTTGTGCTTCTTGAAGAAGGCTATAGAAACTTTAGTGAAGCAAAAATAAAAGAAATAACGAGCCCAGAATAGATATAATTGTCAAGAGCATGACAAGCCTCTATCATGTACAAACAACTCGCATTTTGGAAACACTGGTTATCAGGAAAAAGGACCCTCCAAAAGGTATGATAAATCTATGGATGACAAGCTAATCATGCCATGAAGAGATGATGAAATGGAACCTCCTAACTTGTTATGCAAGAGATTTAGGTGTTTTAGCGTTAGTTGCTTGCTTAGTTGTAATGGAATATTATACCCATGAAGAAATTGTTGCTTCGATGGAGTAATTCTTACAGGTTACCAATTTGATGTGGAATAGTTCTATCCAACACATTATTAGTCATCTTAAGCAGGAAGAGTTTGTTGCAACCCCCAATTTGTTCTTGTATTCGCCCTGTCATGCCCCCATCTTCGCGGGGCATGTGCGGCACCTAGTGCTCACGTGGGGGCCACATGAGGGAGGAACACGGGGCTCCCCTGCCAGATATTGTCTGGTTCCGGAGCCTGCACGCGCGCCACACGCACCGCTCAGAACCCTCTCCGGTTTTGTTTTCCACCCAAAATGCGTCTGCAGGATTTGGAGACACCCGCTTCATATGCCCAAGCTCTGAAATGAGTCTTTCCAATATAGGACTATTCAGTCTTACACCCTTTCTACCATCGGACAAGAGCCGTCCTCAGCTCTGATACCAAATGTCACGCCCCTGTCTCTACGGGGTACGTGTGGCACCTGATACCCACGTAGGGGCCACATAAGGGGGGAACAAGGGGCTTCCCTGCCAGATATTGTCCGGTTTGGAGGCCTGCACGCGTGCCGCACACACTGCTCAGACCCCTTTCCGATTTTGTTTTCCACCCAAAACGCGTATGCAGGATTTGGAGACACCCGCCTCATATGCCCAGGCTCTGGAATGAGTCACTACAAAAGAAAGGATATCTCCCGACGGTTTTTTTAGTCTCTACCGACGCTTTTAAGCGTCGGCGAATTTCCAGCCCACGCACCCCGAAGCGTGGGTCAGACGTCGGGCAGGTGGGCGTGGGTCCGGTTTTTGCCGACGCTAAGAGAAAGCGTCGGTAAAAACAGGGATTTTCCGACGCTAATAAAAGCGTTGGCAAAAACAACATTCGCCGACGCTTTAAAGTGTCAGGAAAGCCCAAACCAGTTTTGGGTTTTCGCCGACGCTTTAAAGCGTCGTTATAAACATTTTTTTTAAAAAAAAATATTTTAAAAAAATTTTGAATCAGAGCCTCGATTCCTCTCCAATTTCCTCTCCGCCTCCTTCATCGCATCCCTCAGATCCCACAGATGCCCCATGCTCGCGCTCAGATCCATCTGCACCACGTCGACCCCCTCGACGCCAGCGATCGCCTCGATCTCCGCCAGCCCCGCCGCCGTCTCCACCTGGCACATCACTCCGTCTCCACCCGCAGACGCCGCGCGGCGGGAAACAGCACCGCTTAGAAAAGCTACAGAGGATGCTGCCATGCAAATGTGGCCTTTATGCCATACAAATGTTCGTCGGATTCACATGAAAAGCTGCAAGCTGTGGTCCGAGGCCGCACTTGCATTCTTGAAGATTTATAAAAAAAAAGAAAACTTCACGCACACGTAACCTAGGTTAGCTCATTAAAAGTGCTTTTTTTTTTGATAAAAGAGTGGATTTTCAATTAATTAGAATCCATGGGAAACGAAGGGGGAAGCATACCAGGTAGCCGCGGTAGTAGGATTGGATGCGCACCGCCGCCTTCTCCTCCCTAGATAGCCGCGCGTACCCTGCCAGCCTCACCACCTGCGCCGCCGCCTCTGCGGCCGCCGCCGCAGCATCGGCCGCCGCTGCCGTCGCCGCCGCGACTGCGATCGCTTGCTTCCTGTCCTCCTCCTCCTCCACCGCCGCCCCCGGCGACCCGTCGTCGTCGTTCGTGGCCTCCGGCGACGTCTCCGCCGGGAAATGCTCCACCGACACAATCTCCAGTGCCTCATTCCCCTCCAACTCCAGCTCCCTCTCCCTCTGCCTCTGTAAATTACAATCGGAAGAGGCCAAAAAAAAAAAATCAATTTAACCGCGAGCTCCGAAGAAGAAGGCGACAGAAAGGAGCCACGAGTCGCTGTGCACCGGCTCCTTTCTGTCGCTGTGTCCCTCGCGAAGTTGATCCCGAGCACCGGCTCGGGCAGCTCCCGCGGCACCTCCTTCGCCGGCAACGTCACCTCCCACATCCCTCCAGGATGCCCATACAAGCACAAGTTCTCCTTCTCTGCATCAAATCAACCCACACCCAAATCCCTCGATTCCAAGAACCAGATCCAACACCAAAACAACCCTGATCTCAAACTTCTACCGATCTTTACCAAAAAAAACAAAAAAAAAACTCACCTGGATCGCACATCGCATAGAACTCATCGACATCTGAGGGTAGAACAGATCCCAAGAAAATATGAGAAAACAACCAAAAAAAAGTCGAAAAGATCGAGCAAAAGAGGGATTGGAGAAGGGTTTGGTCTCTGTACCTCTATCTCTATGAAGCAACCCCTTCCGACAGGGGTTGTTTGGAGGGGGGTCGTTGGCTTCCCTCCCTGCTTCGGCACCGGCACCGGAACCCCGCAAGCCCCACCCTCTTTCGGCAACCCGCGCACCGGCTCACCCGCCTCGCCGGCGACACCATCGCGGCGGCAGCATCAGCCTTGGCCGCTGGTCCCTCCGCACCTCCCCTCCCTGCTTCCGCTGCCGGATCCGGCGACCGAGCCAGGGCGGAGCTGGCTTTCTCGTGGCTGGAGCGGGAGGGCGGCGAGGGGGAGGGGTTTTGAGCGGCCCGTGGAGGGGAGAAGAGGCGATGGAGAGGGGTTTTTCAAGGGATCGGGGGAGAGGGGGGAGAAGGTCATGGCAAGGAAAAGGAGCCCCATGGGAATGCGGTCTGATCCCGAAATATTTTACGACGGCGTGTGAGGGTGGCTTCCGACAAGGGATTGTTTGGGTCGTTGGCTTCCGACGACGCTTTTTAGCGTCGTCTTAGGCCTGCGATTACACCAACACGTATTAACGTCGTTTTTTGCCGACGCTTTTTACAAGCGTCGCCACATTTAGACGTTAGACCGAAAATGCAAAAAAGCGTCGGTAAAACCGACTTTCCCTGTAGTGAATCTTTCCGATATGGAACTATTGGGCTTCACAATTAATGCTACTAGGATGACTTTTGACTATCCTAGTAATATTCATTGTATGATTAAAAAATTCATGAGATGTTTTTGATTAGTTTTTAGAAATTTTCTTGCAAGGGAATTAATGAAGATGTATTCAATTATTAATCAGGACGAACCCAGTCCTGACTACTGAGGATTGGGCTTTGAAAGACTTGACTTGGATTACTGCATCTCTTTCCAATTCTGTTCTTCCCTTTATTTTTGGTCTCACACATGCCCATGAAGTTTGGCATGTCCTTGAGCAAGCCTTTGGAACACCGCTCCATGCTCGCATCCACCACCAGCAAACCTCCGTGAAAAGACCCCGTATCTCTCACGGGACATAGATTGCATTGCAGAGTGCTGTACCCTATTTGATGGTTGCCATCAAAAATGGACAGCTATCGACGGAGCCATGTATGATACATAAAACCGTTTCATATGATAGTCGTCCATCTGATGGTGGCTATCGAGCACGGTCAATACTATGCGGTGCAATCTGCGCATTGTAGAGGATTCATGCTCCTGCAAAAAAAAAACACATTGATGCAGCCGACAATAAGCCTCGTTATGTGTATTTAAGAGGATGCTATTTTCATAGTGTCTTTGGCCATTAAAATGAAACCTATATATATTTTAAAGGCTCGAATATCAAGGGAAGCAGTTGTAACATCTCCTTCAACGGAGAAGTCGACAATAATCTAGAGATTCCTGTCCTTTAAACCACAGCACTGTCAATAGTTTTCTGCTTTTTTAGGATGGTCACCATGAGCAGCACCAAGTCACAGATTAATGGGGCCACATTTTTAGAAGACTAGTAAGTCTTCTAGGCTATAATTCATCGGGACAAAAGGAATCTTGGCCTGCTGAGCCAACATTTCTCAAATCAAGTTTGCAACCTAGTCAAAATTCGTTTGTTGAGCTTTTCTTGCTATTATGACTTATAAGTAGCTTATTTTCAGTATCAATATCAGCAACATTTATATTCAAAATAATTAACTGAAAAATCTTGAGAACAATGATAGTAATAAAATCATTTATTCCAATATTGCGTTACTAAACACTCTATATCATGACATTTTTTACATTTGCCTAGATTTGTTTAATTCAAATGCCACATCAGAATTTTTTTTAAAATAACCAAAATAATCTTAAGTGGCATAACATCCATCTAAGGATATAAGAAAATATGTGCATCCTCCTCCCCACCTAAGGATAATTTCGACTTTTTAGATGAGATAAATGGTTTCGCTAATGCTGTTAATTTAATATGGTATAAGTGTAGATTTTATAAACTATTAGACGTAAGTATAATAAATATAAACTTCAAGAGAATTTATGTAATTTACTCTTATATCTATGTTGAAAAGACCCTATTCTCTAGCATGGACATGGCTATACTAAATTGGAAAATACCCTATTCCCTAGCATGGACACTGCTATACTAAATCATTAGGCCTAACACTTGCAAAGGTAGCTATATACAATAGGTCATTGAGAAGCACCAAATCAAAAACCCTAGGTACCTTGGAAATAATTCTAGCTAAGCCTGCTCTACAATTAGAACTCGCAAGTAGTTGGATACTAAAATATTTTGTTAAACTTGATATACATTTTTACCCTTATACCAATTATCTGTTTAATAATCTTGTCCTTACGTTGATTCATTAATAACGACTCATTTCAATGATTAATTGAAGTCCTTTCACGTAAATAAAGGTTCGAAATGCATATGAGAGAAGATGTTAAGTTTACCATTCATTGTTGTTTTATTTCCTATCGGCTTACATTTAACTACATTTTTGAGATCAATTAGTTAGTTAACATGGATCCATGTGATCCTGAATGAGGAGGTCCAAGCTCATATTGGTTCATCAAGCACAGCTCGTACAAGGCTAGAGCCTAGAAGTCACGTCTTTCTTGGTTAGGTTGGTAACCATCCCAGTTTATTAGTTCTCATCATCAGGTTCTACTACATGACCGGGGTCGGCCTTTAGAAACCTATTTGTTAGCGAATCCAACATGTACGAGAACCGGACTCTAGCTAGTACGATATACAGAGTAAGATGGCTATGAGGCCCAATAATCCCACATCGGAAAGACTCGTTCCAGAGCCTGGGCATATGAGGCGGGTGTCTCCAAATTCTGCAGACGCGTTTTGGGAGAAAAACAAAACCGGGAAGGGGTGAAGGATGCTTGCTTGAAGCCCCGGAACCGGACAATATCTGGCAAGGGAGCCCTGTGGTCCCTCCTCATGTGGCCCCCACGTGGGCACTGGGTGCCTCACGTGCTCCGCGCAGGCGGAGGGCGTGACATTTGGTATCTACGCGGAGGGCGTGACATTTGGTATCAGAGCCGAGGATGGCTCTTGTCCGATGGTGGGAAAAGTGTGAGGCCCAATAATCCCACATCGGAAAGACTCGTTCCAGAGCCTGGGCATATGAGGCGGGTGTCACCAAATCCTGCAGACGCGTTTTGGGAGGAAAACAAAACTAGGGAGGGTGAAAGACGCTTGCGTGAAGCCCCGGAATCGGACAATATCTGGCAAGGAAGCACCGCGGTCCCTCCTCATGTGGCCCTCACGTAGGCACTGGGTGGCTCACGTGCTCCGCGCAGGCGGAGGGCGTGACAATAGCTCTTGTCTATACTAACAATATTCTTTAAATACCGAGAAAATCATGGAACGTCTTGGATTAATTCTGAGATACTTCTTGCTAAAGAATTAATCAAGAAGTATAAATTATTCAAGAGGCTAATTTATAATTTGTTTGTAATATGCATAAATGATCTAAAAGAATTATGAATTACAAAGTAGTAATGTTGTGTATATTAGCTAATGGTAGCTATTTTCATTGGTTACTACCTCTCTTGTGCTTGTTTTCATTAAACCAAATATTTCAATATTTTTAATTTGTGTTACTAAAACTCAGTTTGAACTTCTGGCTTAAAATTTCACATTTTTTGTGAATTTAGAACCTCCACCTCTAACAAATTAATTCCTTGATGCGAAATGTGCAATTATGCTATGGACCAAGAGATTAGGGCCATCCTTAGTGCCAAATGCCAGGTTAACTACTACTTAATATCTGACATGACCATTGGATATTCACTTGGAAGACAAAGAATACTCTGATCAGATGGAGCTTCTCAACAGATTTATTCTTCTAGATCAAAGGATATTCCACCATGGAAGCTTAGCAAGGATAACTCGTTTTCAGTTTATGAACAATGGAGGCTGATGCTGTCCTTATTACTAGTTACTATGGAAGGCCAATGCTCCAAAAAAAATTAGGATTTTCATGTGGCTGGCATTGCATGATGGACTTGATACCAAGGGATCTTTTGTAAGAGTGCTGATTCTGTAAACCATTTATTCGTTTCACGCGCTTGTGTGAGAAGGTTATTGAACTCGTTGTATGCTGCACTTGGAATTAGTGCTTGGTTGCAAATTTTGATAGAGCGTAATGCTAGATTATTCCGCAATCATCAAACCACAAGTAACTCGGCACCGGCAGGCAGTAATCAGTTCCTTCAATTATTGAGGCAGCTTGTGCTCTAATAGATGAGCTGATACTTATAATTTCTGGTTCATTTTCTTAGTCAGATAATGCAATCCTCCTTCAGTACTTCATGTTCCATGTGTTCGATTCCTTTTAATAAATCGGGGTTCTTTTCAGGGGGAAAAAAATAAATCCGACATGATTTTGCGAGGATCCTTCCTGCAAGTTTCTCTAACCAGCCTGTCTAGTAAATTTCTGCTAAGCTTTAATCTTAGATGCCTAAGTCGCTACCTAGCAATGTACTTAACAATTTGTTTTTGCTATTTCATATTGGAGCCAGCATTGGAGCACCGTCCAAAACCGTTCCTCCACCGTCCAACACTAGCTTATGGGTGACATCAGGATCACCACTGATCGACCGCATTGGTCACCGGAACTTCACCATAGAGGTATGTAGCAATCCCACCGATTTCTTTGATTCAGATGGCAAACGAGCTGAGATCTCTAGCGACCTCAACGAACGCGGCATCTCGGTCGGGTTGGTTCCCAAAGGCATTAAATTAGAAATGTTGAGTCAGTGAAGTTGGGCATTAAATTAGAAATTTGTGATCCATAAAAAAAAGTTAGATTACTTTGCTTCCGTGTTATTTGTTTATCTCACGGTCCACCAACTCATTTAGTCGTTAGGAGAAATATAAAATAACATGCAGGTATTATTATCAAAGATGGCTCTGTGGGAACACTATTTATCGAATAGTCCTATTTGTGTATGCTAGTTCACCGATTACAGAACTCTGTCCTGAATGCACGATGTCTCCGTAAGCCGAAGCATAGCCATGGGACTTAAAAAATATCACTATTGTGAAATGATAACAGTTGAATGTCACCAATATCGTGATGGTTCAAACTTCAAACCCAAGACCAAGCCCATCAGAGCCCAATCAATATCTAAAACATGAAAACCCCGATCAAAATCTAAATTAGGAAAATAACAATTGTTACTTCCGTCAGAACAATGACTACGTTTATTGTCAAGATCACTCTAATTTCTAAATTGGATAAAAAGCTAGAGAATTGTTATTTACATTACATAAAAATGCCAATATTTTTCAAATTCGACACTAGACCCGGTTTGATTGGAAGGCTAACGACTATTATTAGCTACTCAATGAGAAGTAACGAAGGAAAATAATGAGAATATTTAATTGATCCACTTCTCACCAAATAAAAATAAAAATAAAAATGACAATTTGACCAAGCAACAACTTCTCATCAACTTTTTTTTTTTTTTTTGTAGTACATAAGAACTGTTATAGGAGGCTTCTAAAACAGTTATAGTAATTTTTTAGCAATTACAACAGTCATACTGGTTATAATATTACAAAGGCTGTTATTGTAAAACCTTCTATTGTAAAACAACAAATAGAAGGAAATTAGAAGATTAGTATAATATAGAAGAGACACTTGAACCAAGCCAGCATGGGAGGGGGACCAGGAAATCCTGAGAAAGAGTATCACATCTGGCCAGCAGGCCAGGATCAACAAACAGGTGAACACTGGGTGGAAGGAAGTCAGATGAATCTGCTGCTTTTTGTAGGGTTCATCGATAACATTTTCCTATCCATCCTTGTTAATATTATGATGCACCCAAAACTTTTTATAGTAGTCGAACAAACTGTAGCATAATCTTGTCTTGTGATTCAAAAATCCCACTGTTTGTCTGCTCAATGAACTCGATTCAGATTCTGCAGCCTCTCACTAATGTTGTAGAGTGAAATAAGCGTGTTCCTATCACGATTCTTAACTCAAAGCTTAACTTTCACATCCACATTCTAATTCTTATATTACTTGCTAAAAGAATAGGAAAAGATGTTCCATAAAATGATTACATGCATGTGAATGAATTATAGTAGCATCAGGGGAAAAGTTTTTCTACCATTGAATTATATATGAAACAAATATATGGGGCTTGAAAAATTGCAATTATATATAGAAGAAATAAGGAATATTTCATGGCTATGAATGTACAATGCTAAGTTGAGACCGAAGTCCCACTGGAACAGAACGTGTTCCGGACTAATCTGGATATCATACTGATACTTGAACATTCTGCACATGTTGTTCCTGATTGATGGCTTTGTCCCTCATTACAACAGGGGAGATCAGTTTCCACACTACATGGTGAAAGATATGAAGTGTCAGTTTAGTTACCGAACAACAACATCAGTATGAAATGGAACTTCAAATACTGAATTTGTCTGATCAAACACTCAAATAGAATGAAATCAATTTATAGTACCAAAACAATGAGGCCAATGCTGTTTTACTTAATTTGATTCGATTAAAAATTTCACGAAAATTATGGTTTATCAAATATTTTTTTATTTGAGAAATAACAATTCTTTTTCTTTTTTGGATTGTAAGAAAATGTGGTTTAAAGATAGTTCAAATATGATTGAAAAAATTCAGGATGTATGAGAAAATAATGAGCAATATGCTGCTTGTAGCCAACACACACACACATATATATAGTTGGTGGACCTATGTTCTTTATCTTTCTAAAAATTAAAGGATCACAAAACACTAATCCTGTTCTTATTCTTTTAAACAAAAGAATTCAAAGTTTGACAGTTAAAGAAAATGCTGAAATTTGGATGTGCTTTGGAGCAGCATTTCACAGATTAGTTTTGAAATTACATTTTGAAGGATCACAAAAGGGAGGTGAGTTTTCCTTACAAAATAAACATTCTGCTAGCAAAATATCACCAATAACCTTTCTTTATTTCATTACCATTTACAAGGTGACAAGCTGCAATCTGAGTACATAAATCTCTCACAGGTTTATTTTATCTTAATTATTTTCATGTAGGAGTCCCACTGACGAACCTATAGGAGTTTTGACAAGCTCTGTTTTTATCTGGTGTGATTAGTAAAAAATTTTTTTTTTACCAAGATAAGATCCAATCCAAGTGAAAAACAAAGGAATATATATGAGCACTTACAATATATGCTGGCAGCAAACCATTCGTTTATAATTTTTGTCACGCCCCAAATCCGGATTATGACACGGCCGTGCTATTGCAATCTTATACACACAATAATACGAAGCCACTTAAAATTTCATAATAAAAATAAATAGTTTTATTTACTAATGCCATAATATTATTCATGAAGTTGGAACAGTACAGAGTTCCTAAAATTTAATTATTACATAACATTTTCAGTTACCCCAACCCTGAATAACACCAAGCTCCCTATTCCTCATTTTCACCTATCAAAATATTAGCATAATTCAATTAACTAATTTTCTTTCTTTTGAATATGCCGAATTTAATTGAACGAGACTTAACTACCCATTTCCCTTACTAAAACTTATTTTTTTTATTTTACTCTTGATTAAACCTATTGCTCTGATACCAAATGTTACGCCCCCGCCTGCGCAGAGCACGCAATCGTCCTTCACCCCTTCCCGGTTTTGTTTTCCACCCAAAATGCGTCTGCAGGATTAGGAGACACTCGCCTCATATGCCCAGGCTCTAGAACGAGTCTTTCCGATGTGGGACTATTGGGCCTCACACCAAATGTCACGCCCCTGCCTGCGCAGAGCACGTGAGGCACCCAGTGCCCATGTGGGGGCCACATGAGGGGGGAATACTGTTAGCAATATATCTCCTAACTAAATAAATAAATCTATAAATTCAATTAATAAAAAATCTTAAAGGAAATAATATACATGCATATCATTCGGCATCCAAATAATTCTATTTTAATACAAAATAAATCTATTCTAGCACAAAGTAAATCTATGCATTTAATAAGTTTATATCATAGAATTTCAAATCCTACCAATCTACTAATATTAAATTAAAAATAAAGGTAGAAGAAAGTAGCCTGATTGAAAGCAGGTCGAAGCGCGTAGACGCTGTCCCAAAGAAGTATTTGCCCCCACGTACGGGTCACCCGGCAATCCTTCTCGGAGATACGACGACCCTACAACCTCTTCTTCGGCACGTCTCGGAAGAAGTCAAAGCGAACCCGATCGGACTTGCAGATCCAGCAAAGAACGGAATGAAAAGAACTAAATAAACTGAATAAAAAATGTAAAAATAAAATTTGGAAGTGGCTAAGAGGGAGAAGAATTTTTTCAGAATTTTTTCACTATTTTTCTGAAATTTTTCGTGTTTCCAAAGAGATAAAATCAAGGGGTTTAAATAGGGGTTTTTACAGGGGCCGTTTGGTCATTTGCGGACGCGTTTTCAAACGCGTCCGTTTTCAAATGCGTAACGCCCGCTGGGCGTTACCTTTTCTCAAACGCGCACACGGCCCGAGATTTTGGCCGCGTGCGCATTTAAGTTTTTTTTTTTTTCAACAATCCCCCACAAAAAAAAACTTAAATAATTTTAAAATCAAAATAAAATGCTGGATATCTTATATTATGTAATAGGTGTAGGTACCTTTCGGTTTGAACCTTCACTTAGTGACAATTGATTACATCTGTGGAGCCAAGGTGGTCTTAACCTTGAACCTCGGTCCATGGCTCAGATTAAATCAACAACACACATAATATAGCCCGATCTGGGTTCTAAGCGGGTTGCGCTGTTATGGCCATGCGCAGATATCTATCATGTGCTTTTTAGAGAATCGCCCATTTTCCATAATCGCGGTCTCACGACTGCACATATAGGTGAGTCCTAATAAGGAAGCTAGCAAGGAAGCTCCTGCCTCTTGGGTCTCGGACTCATTAAGAGTTATACAAACGAACTCATCCTACCGCTTGCTTTTATGAGCACTAGCGCCATAAGGATGAGGACAACATAAAATAGTGCTCCTCTTAGTCACACTTCGGTTTGTTTCTACCCATTGAACCTTTTAAGGTTGGGTTCCCACCGTGGTGATCTATCTTTATGGGCTAAGCCCCATCCCCCTCGACGACTCTAGAACCACTGTTCTAGATAAACCTTTTGTAAGCTGATCAGCCAAATTATTTTCTGATTTTACAAAATTCAAGGCAATAACATTATTTTTCAATTTATATCTCAATGATTTATGACGTACTTTTAAGTGCCTGTTCATTTTTACATTGGCATTTTCTTGGTTGCACTTATCTATTACAGATTTACAGTCACAATGTAAGGAGACAGGTGGTAAAGGTGACTCATCTACAGGAAGGTCTATAAGTAGATCTCTGAGCCACTCAGCCTCAGTGCTAGTAGTGTCTAAAGCTATCAGTTCAGATTCCATGATACTCCTAGATATTAAGGTTTGTTTGGTGGATTTCCAAGACACAGCAGCACCTCCTAGGAGAAAGACGTATCCTGTGGTGGATTTAACATCTAAGGTATCGCTGATCCAGTTGGCATCACTATAGCCTTCTAGAACAGCAGGAAACCCACTAAAGTGCAAACTATAGGACTTGGTACCCTTAAGATACCTAAGAATTCTCTCTAATGCTGTCCAATGATCTCTATTTGGATTAACAGTATATCTACTAAGTCTATTTACAGCATATGCTATGTCTGGCCTAGTGTAGTTAGTTAGGAATCCTAGTGAGCCTATGATTTGAGCATATAGGCTTTGAAGGATAGGAGTTCCTAAGTTCTTCTTAAGATGTGTAGAGGGATCAAAGGGAGTAGAGACAGGCTGACAATCCGAATAATTAAATTTGTTGAGTATCTTGTCAACATAATGACTTTGGGATAACTCAATTCCATTTGCACTTCTAATTATTTTGGTATTTAAAATTAAGTCAGCTTGTCCCAAGTCTTTCATATCAAACTTATGACTTAAAAATTGTTTTACTTCATCAATTATCTGAAGATCTGTCCCAAAGATCAGTATATCATCTACATAAAGGCACAAGATCACAAATTTGTGTCCAACTCTCTTAGGATATACACATTCGTCTGTGCTATTGATTTCAAATCCAAATGTCATTATGGTTTCATCAAATTTCAAATGCCATTGCTTAGGTGCTTGTTTAAGACCATAAAGAGATCTGACTAGTCTGCAAACTTTATTTTCTTGGCCTGGGGTTTTAAATCCCTCTGGTTGGTCCATATAAATTTCTTCATTTAAGTCTCCATTTAGAAAAGCTGTCTTAACATCCATCTGATGAATCACTAATCTATGAATGGAGGCTAATGCTATAAGGACCCTAATAGTAGTTATCCTAGCTACAGGTGCATAAACATCAAAGAAATCTACCCCAGGTCTCTGAGTAAAGCCCTTGGCAACTAATCTAGCCTTAAATTTATCTACAGAGCCATCAGGCCTAAGTTTCTTCTTAAAGATCCATTTGCATCCTATTGTTTTACAACCATGAGGAAGATCAGTCAATTCCCAAGTATGGTTTTGGATAATTGATTGCATCTCATTGTCCACAGCTTCTCTCCAAAAAGGTGAATCCAAAGATTTCATTGCGTCCTCAAAGGTAGTTGGAGAGTCTTCTATTAGGAAGGTATAAAAATCATCTCCAAATGTTTTCTCTACCCTGGATCTTTTACTCCTCCTAGGTTCTGCTTCTACTTCTATTGTTCTTGTCCTTATTCTACTAGAGCTACTAGCTATACCGCTATCTACTCTAGTCTTAAGTGGAAAGGTGTCTTCAAAATATGTTGCATCTCTGGCTTCTATGATAGTGTTGTTACTAATATCATTTATTTCTGAACTTATTACCAGAAATCTATTGGCATTACTATTGGCTGCATAACCTATGAATATGGCATCCACTGTTTTAGGGCCTATTTTCTTTCTCTTAAAATCAGGTATTTTTACTTTTGCCAAGCACCCCCACACTTTTAAATAGCTAAGATTAGGTTTTCTATGTTTCCAAACTTCATATGGGGTTAGATCATTATTTTTAGAGGGAATTCTATTAAGGATATAACAGGCTGAAACAAGAGCTTCCCCCCACAAATTTTCTGGTACTCCTGAGCTTATAAGCATGGAGTTCACCATATCCATTAAAGTCCTATTCTTCCTTTCTGCTACTCCATTTGATTGGGGAGAATAGGGTGCAGTCACTTCATGAATGATTCCATGATCTTCACAGAATTGAGTTATGTCATTTGATGTATATTCACCTCCCCGATCTGATCTAAGAATTTTAATTTTCTTTTCCTGTTGGTTCTCAGCTTCAATCTTAAAAATTTTAAATTTGCTGAGCACCTCATCCTTGGTTTTAATTAGGTAGATGTAACAGAACTTCGATAGATCATCTATAAATGTTACAAAGTATCTGTTACCTCCCCTAGAAGTTCTACCAAAGTCACAAACATCACTATGAATCAACTCTAATAGATCAGAATCCCTATTAACAGATTTAAAAGGCTTCCTAGGGAGTTTGGCTTCTACACAAGTTTGACATTTCTCATGGTTCTTGAGATCACTTTTTGGTATTAGATTTAGGTTCATAAGTTGCTTAATTGAATTATAATTTACATGACCTAATCTACCATGCCAAATAGAAGGAGGCTCTATATTCATAATCAAAGGATTTTCATTTATTGAAGGAGCTATTACATTCAATTTGAACAATCCTTCACTAAGGAATCCTTTTCCAATAAACATAACACCATGAGAAATTACAACCTTATTGGACTCAAAGACAAGACGAAAGCCTTGCTGGACAAGCAAAGAACCACTAATGAGGTTTCTCCTAACAACTGGAACATGTTGGACGCCGTGCAGTGACAGGACTTTTCCAGAGGTAAGCTTTAAGTCCACACGTCCTACTCCTAACACACGTGCCTCCGAGCTGTTTGCCATGATCACAGCTCCTCCACTTGAGATCTGGTAAGAAGAAAACCAGGAACGATCCGAACAAATATGAATACCAGCTCCGGTATCAATCCACCAATCTAGTGCTTGTAAAGTCATGTTAACTTCAGGAGTGAAGGAAACAGACCTGAAAGCTGTCTCAGAGGAGCCAGCGCCGGAAGTCACCATGTTGACTTGAGCACTGGATGTGTGTGGACCCTTCTTCTTAGATTGAAGAGGTGCAGTCTTCTTATAGAAGCACCGTGGAGACAAATGGTTGGTCCGACCACACACATAACAGAAACGAGCACCACCTTCCTCTTTCTTCTTCTTCTGCTCCTGGGATTGAATAGGCTTCCCATTGTAGTGGTGGTTAGGGTTTCTAGGGTTGTAGGGTTTCTTCTTGAAATTCTTACGGAAGGGTCGGTTCTGATTTTTCTTAGGAGGAGCTTCTACATTATATGCATTATTTTTAGATCCAGTAGAGGTATTATTTCTGAGCCTATGCTGCTCTTCAATCCTAATGGAGTTTAAGACTTGGGTTAGGGTGAGAATTCCTTGGGTATGGCTCAGGGTCTTAGCAAAATCAGACCAGGAAGTAGGTAGTTTATCTATCAAACAAGCTACCTGGAATGATTCATCCAAATTGGTTCCATTAGCCCTAAGCTGGTGGATCAGGGTTTCAAATTCATGAATTTGGTCATTCATAGGCTTTGAGTCCACCATCCTAAACTTATTGAAATCGGAGGCCTTGAACCTCTTTACCCCAGCATCATCAAGACCATATTTGCTATCTAGGGTGTCCCAGAGTTCTTTGGCACTCTTGGCTGTGTAATAGATATCATACAGCCTCTCAGAAAGAGCACCTAGAATTCTATGGATACAATGATAATCTATCTCATCAGGTGTCCTAGAGGGTGTGCTAGTGGAGGCAGAATGTTCAGTGTTGGAAGAGGTAGTTGGGTTGGACCCGTTATCAACTTCGATCGTACTTTCACCTATGGCTGAGATTAACCCTAATGTGGTGAGCCAGAACCGCATTTGGTTCTGCCACCTCCTAAAGTTATGGCCATCAAATTTTTCAGGTTTGGCACTAAGATGGTCACTAGTGTTTGAGGCCATAGGATCAGGGTTACAGAATAGTGACAGAAACCTGATTGAAATCAAAAAAATCTATGTCAAAAGATTGCAGTAATATTTATATTGAACTTTGGATGTCTAATTGATATATCCAAAAAACTAATAGCCAGATCAGCTCCAGATCGGTGGTGGAGCACTAGGCTCACTTAAGTACCAACCTTTCTTAGGCACGTATGCCTTTTTGACAAGCTTTTCTTAGACACTATTAGTTAGTGGATATAATCACTAGAAATCACACAAATTCAATATTTAAAATAACCTAAATGCAAATTTAAATTAGATATTGTGGATTAACTAATTTCAAAATTTTTCGTTTGAATTTTCCGAATTAGCAATGATTGATTACTAATTTAGTAGTAGCAAATCAATTATTTTAATTGAGATCTAAAATATCAATTTAATGAATTATATGTTAGATTTGAATTATTGCCTTATTGAAATAATTGATTACTAATTTTATGGCAAATCAATTATTGTAATTAAGATCTAAAATGTCAATTCAGCGAATTAAAATATTTATTTCTTTATTAGAATAATTTATTGAGATCTAATAAGTCAATTCAATAGATTAACTATTATGTATCAACCAATTTCCGAATTACCCGTTTGAATGGGATCTGGAAATTACTCCTTGAGAAGTCCAAATGGAGGTATAATAAACCTCTTGGAGGTTAACCAAATTATTAACTCTTTAGAATAATTTATTATTGATGATGTGCTAGCAAAAACAATTATTGCAATTAAAATCTAATATGCCACAATTGTAATAAAGAATTTAATTAATTATATATTACTAACAAAAATAAATACTTCTTTGGATTGTTAGCAATATATCTCCTAACTAAATAAATAAATCTATAAATTCAATTAATAAAAAATCTTAAAGGAAATAATATACATGCATATCATTCGGCATCCAAATAATTCTATTTTAATACAAAATAAATCTATTCTAGCACAAAGTAAATCTATGCATTTAATAAGTTTATATCATAGAATTTCAAATCCTACCAATCTACTAATATTAAATTAAAAATAAAGGTAGAAGAAAGTAGCCTGATTGAAAGCAGGTCGAAGCGCGTAGACGCTGTCCCAAAGAAGTATTTGCCCCCACGTACGGGTCACCCGGCAATCCTTCTCGGAGATACGACGACCCTACAACCTCTTCTTCGGCACGTCTCGGAAGAAGTCAAAGCGAACCCGATCGGACTTGCAGATCCAGCAAAGAACGGAATGAAAAGAACTAAATAAACTGAATAAAAAATGTAAAAATAAAATTTGGAAGTGGCTAAGAGGAAGAAGAATTTTTCCAGAATTTTTTCACTATTTTTCTGAAATTTTTCGTGTTTCCAAAGAGATAAAATCAAGGGGTTTAAATAGGGGTTTTTACAGGGGCCGTTTGGTCATTTGCGGACGCGTTTTCAAACGCGTCCGTTTTCAAATGCGTAACGCCCGCTGGGCGTTACCTTTTCTCAAACGCGCACGCGGCCCGAGATTTTGGCCGCGTGCGCATTTAAGTTTTTTTTTTTTTTTAACAAATACGGGGCTCCCCTGCCAGATATTGTTCGGTTCCGGGGCTTCACGCAAGCGTCCTTCACCCCTTCCCGGTTTTGATTTCCATCCAAAACGCGTCTGCAGGATTAGGAGGCACCCGCCTCATATGCCCAGGCTCTAGAACGAGTCTTTCCGATGTGGGACTATTGGGCCTCACACCCTTCCCACCATCAGACAAGAGTCGTCCTCGGCTCTGATAATTTTTACCCATGTACTTGCCCAACCAACATCGATGCTCCATCTGATACAATGACAATGATGCCAAAAATCCAAATGAAGCGAAGCCAATCTTCAAACATATTAGGATACATTGAAAGCACATCTCGGTAAAGGATATCTTACTTTCTAGTTGGTTGATCCAATTCCCAGCTAATGAATAGCATTGCAAAATACATCGTCTATATGGATCCCATAACCATATGGATCATCGTCTTCTGATTGAATGTCATCCTTACGAAACTGAATAGCGAATTGTTAAAAATCCATCGAATAATTAATTAAACTAAAGATAATTACTTCACAGTTTCTTGCACTTGGATATTATATGCAATAGCATAATACTGCTCGGGAAATTGGATGGTCATACTCACCTGAAAAGATTTTGTATCAATCCCAGTTGAAAATGTTGCCATTACAATTGCACGGATAGCAATTAGAAAGCACTACAGGATAAGAATCATGGAAAAAGTATTACACTCAGCGTGAGTTTCAACAGTTGAAAGACAAAACATTTAATTAACTACAACATCTATCATCCCGAATGATGAAATTTGTCCAGATAATCATATATTAGAATTAATTCAAAAGAAAGATTGATTGAGCACGAATCATAATTATATTCAATATCCTGCAATGATGCACCCCACTAAGTTCCTTAGTTTACAATTTCTTTAAATATTGATATACATAAACTATAGAAGCATAAATTGGTTTTCCATTTTTCCTTCCCAGATCAAATTGATATCGCAGCCAGTACAATGAAACATACATCAAATCTCTTGTTTAATATGTTCTCGAATATTTAATCATTCATTCCTTATATTACATTCAAATTTTGTCGCAATGCCCGTCGGAGTTAGAAAGCCAGATTCCTTCTATAGCAGTATTGACCTTCTTCATTAGATATAAAGCCATCTTTTTTCATCATAGGATCAAATTCCCGTAATGATGCTTTTGGAGTAGTGATTTCTACAGAAGTAGTTCAAAGTCTAGCTAGAGCTCGTAACTTTTGTTTGTTTACTAAATGATTTCAAATTTGATGCTTAATCTTAGATAAAAAGATAACAGTTCCTTCTTTTCTCACATTCTTGAAAATCAAAAATAGCAGTTGTAAAGAAAACTTCAGATCCGTCCTCGTCACTAATTGAACATTGACGCTGCAACTACTGTTTTAAGGTTTCATTGGATATCAACTTCTGTTTTAAATGGGTTGATAAATTATAAGTGGCTGATGCTAGGAATTGTTCTAAGGTAGTAGTATATCAGAGAAATGAAGATCGAGTCACAGTAATAAGACTTATCATCTTGGGAGGATACTGATGCGTCAGAAACTAGCAACGTTTAAAAATTTCCAGGAATTAACCTGTTCAACATGCACGGAATCAGTTACAGGGGCAAGGAAGATGTGATTAAGGTTATCTGATGAAGGATACTAATAATGGGATGCTGATATATGGAAGCATGTTTTAATGGAGCAGGGATCATAAACAGGAGGATTCACTGATGGAGACTATGTGTCAGGAAGGAAAAATGATGCTAGTGAGTGAATGGAGAGCGTCAGCATGAAGGAGAGGGACTAAAGTAGATGATGTTACTTAGGAGTTACATGATGAGTTGATCACAAGCAGCAGTAGACCGAGGCACAATGCAGTGGGAGCAAGCAATAATGGAGGTCTTACAAGATCTCTAAAGAGTAAATATCCAATAACTGTGACATACCATGGCCATCAACGGCCTCATTATACAATCAAACAAAAGCAAAGATAAGTATCTATCCTTCTTACCAGTATGGTAGTCCAGTCGCCATCCTCAGCCATCATCTTTTTTTTGCTGCATTTCTGAGTGTGAGGTTCACTGTAATGGTGCAAGTCACGTTGTCAAGTACTTTAGTGCATTATACAAAATAAATTGCTACTGTCTTACTAGGACACGCATGAATATATTATATATAAATATATATACGAAAGGTCTTACCACATAGTTTAAGATCTGGTATTAGCATCAAGTATCAATACTGTATTATTAATGACAATAAATGTCAAGTTTATCTTGAATACTTAAAGCCCTCGATTTCTCTCTAGAACATGACAATTTGCCATCTTAAAGCAACTAAAATGTCCTATATCAGTAAAGGGTTTTCATAGCAGATCATGGCATGTTAGATATCTTTGAGCGAAGGCCCGATCTGCTATACTTTTATCATGGTATATTACTTGGATAATCTTTTACAGTTAAGAAGCATCCTCTATGAACTCTAGTCTTCTGAAGTACTAAGATGACCATATGGTCTTCTGAGGCATTAACATGACGCTTTAGGAGATGATGACAGCTAAATAGTATAATAAGTTAAAAGATACTGCAAAATTAAGGGCATGAACTAAGTCTATAAAATGAAAGCATACCTTTGAATTGCAGACCAGCAAAGGAAAACAATGTATGAACCCATGATTCCAGAAGATAAAAGGCCCTGATTAACTTGTTGCATACCTATAAGCATATAAATTTTGAATCATTACTTTTTACCATTCTGATTAATCAACTATTATGTAGCACTTCAATGTGAATTTATGTATTCAAACATACGTATAAGCATATAACTGATTTAGTGTTACTACGTTATTCTACGAAAGCAATAGAATGGTGCTGACATGTGTAGTAGGTTATGCATCATAACTACTACTTAGTTAAGGCAGTATATGCTTCAGCTAGTTCTGTTAGTTTTGGAGAAATAAACTATGGATTGACTCTTATGCCCCTCACTACTGAATGCTAATGTTGCACTAAAAGGTATAAGAGTCAGATAGTAGTTTGTTGCTATAGAAACAACAAAACTAGCTTTGACATCATCACCACCCTTTAATTAAGGATATGATGGTTTCCACTTTCAACACCCTTCCTATATTGAAGTCCAGTGATATGGCTTAGGAGATATAAGAATTATCACGTATCTTGGAAATCTTATTTAGCTAATGAGTGAATCGTAAGCATATTTGATCTTTGGGTGTTAGCAGTAAAAGAAATTCCTGCTGCAGTTCACAGTTCATATAAATGAAGTGATAAAGAGAATGTTCGTAGAAGCATGTAACTAGTGTTGAAAAGTTCTTTAAGTGCTTATTTACTATTCTATAGCTGCCTAGGATTTATGTCATGTGCCAGATCATATCCCTACTAAGTGTGAGAGGAAATTCTTACCTAGGTTTGAAGCCTGGAATTTCATATCTGGATTGAGATTCACCATTTTTAAATAAATAAAATTCAAGTTAATACAAAATTTGGCTCAAGAATGCAATCATTCTTAAATAAACTACCTATCTTGAAGAAAGTAAGGGATTAAATAACAACATCGTGTCTACAGAAATATAGAAAACAGTGCTGTTGAAAATTTTCCATGGTGCATACCTTAGAATGTAGTGATACAATCACCATTACTTTAACCAAGATTGCAGTCCATGTGATGAAGAATATGTTGATAGTGCAAGATGTGTCCAGAGCATACATAATGTACATAAGAACAATCTCACAAAAGGAACTAAGGTAGAAAATGGTCGGCAAGAACAACCCAAAGAAGCCACTGAAGATAATAAAAAGATTAATATTGCATCAAGCTCTAGAATTTATATAAAATAATCTCATTTTTAAGTGCAAAAGAATATCTCAAAGGACAAAATAATTTCCATTTATTGGGAAAAAATCCTAGGATTTAAATAGCATGAATATCACAAAATATCATTTATTATATGTTCTGCCACAAATATCTAGGTTATATTTACCTCAATTTTATTTATTAGAGAATATCCAATGCAGTCTTATCCATTTAATCAGATTTATATGTTAATGTTGGAATCCATGCCTAAAAACCATTTGCATCAAACACACAATATAACATTTCATTTCAAAATTGGTTTTATGGATATGCTTTCATGTTGTTATAAAAAGATACTGAAAAATGGCCTTGAGTTGTGAAAGGAACTACATCTTCTATTGGTTAAAATGAACAATGAGTTTCAAGCTACACCATAGGGAGGATTTGTTTACTCTACTTGAATTATGTATAGTTAAAGCTGAGTTTTTGTATTTTAAAGTATCTCTGCCATGCATAGTTCCTAGGCTCATTAGAGTGTTTAATCATCAAGGGCTTTGCACTTAGAAGAGAATCTCCTTCCCTATGTTGTCAATGCCAAGCATTCCCTTTTAAAAGCAGTAAAATTGGCAGGGAGGCACCAAGTTCTTCATGCAATAGTTTAAATGTGGCACTTAAACTCAAAAAATAATACTAGAACAGATTGTAAGGCATTGAAAAAAATCCTTAAGAAAGATGTCAAGACCCTCGCTGCAAAACATATTTTCGCTAGATGGCATGCAAGCCCTTCTTTTACGAATTTTCTTCTTTTTTTCTTTCTCATTTTTTTTCTATTATCAAAATTTAATGAAATAAAAGCAGCGGTTAAGGTACGCGGCAGTGAGGGAATATGGTGACAGCGGTTCGACTTAATCTTTCCTTTGAATTTGAAAGTAAGAGATCCAGGGATTGTATATTTCGAAATCATCACGAAAAAGCACCTACCAGGCACAGGACTTATTGGCTTCAGAAGCAAGCCAAAGAAAGAAGGGATTCGCTTGCAGAAGTACTTTCCATATTTTTCGAGAAATCCTTTCTTTCTCGTCCACTCCAGGAGGTGCGGACACACCTGCGCGGATTACAGGTGACGGTAGAACCCCATTTCGACCAAGTTCCGAAACCGGAAAAAAGAAGCGATTTTTTGCATCAGTCCAATCACTATGGGTTATCACAATGTTCAATAGTGCAATAAGTGGGACCAGGATGTGCGATCCATTTTAGGATAGAAACCTATAAGAAACAATTTTCTGAATCCAGTGTTGAAATTATAATGCATGGCTTCATAAATATATGTAGATGACTGTGAACTTATGAAAATGTTTAATCATGGTTTTTTTTTTAAAGATTGATTTCTAGATAATTGATGTACAATTGCGTCATAATGCTCCTTGACTGCTCACTATATCGCTATACTATGCAATCTTCACTATATTTAGAGGGCCAATTAGTCACTCAGTTTAATTTTTTTTGTTACCACAGTGCTAGATCTATGCACCCACAGTTGAGCTGAGTAGGCAGATAATAATATCATTTGATGTTCCACGCTTCCACTACTACCTTCTTTATATTTTCTCTCATATATTGCTCATCTAGAAGCATCTCCAAAGTTATTGTGCTGGTTTTGGAAAGATGATCCAACACTGCAATAGCATGGAACTTAATTTGCAAGGCTACTTGAGCTGTAAGTAAATGAAATAATTCATTGAAGATCCAATAATCCTAAATGCAAATAACTGACCCTCTCATGTAGTGTGTAAATATCATAATGTAACTGTAAGTCTTAGTAGCATATGTGTTTGGGGTGATTTGATCACCATAAATCATAAACAAGCCAGAAATCTAATGGTCGTAAGTCTTTATAATAGTTTCCAGTAAACAAACGGGTGTGATCAACCCTTTTCCTCCTTTCGATAATGGATAGATGGACCAGATCTGGCTACTTTCTCTTTTTATGCACAGATTTGATCATCCAACTGCTACAAGTCCTTCAAATAGATAAATGCACTAGAATGGCATGTTTCATCTATTTAATAGACAAATCCGACTACCCAATGGCTGCAAAAAAAAAAAGCCTTTCTAATAAATAAACAGGTTAGATCAGCACACTTTGTCCATATTAGTAGACAAAAGGTTTCTCTACTAAATAAACAGATTAGATTTGCCCATTTTATCTTAAAGGAAGTAACCGATCATCAGACAGTTCCTAAAGCGACTTCTATTGATATATGGACCAGATTGGATTGTCTCATCTATTTAGTGGACAAAGCAGAATATCCAAGAGCTACAAAAAGCAAGTTCATGAATATTGTGTTTGGAAAAAGATACATCCAAATGAAATAAGCAAGTGTGATCCTCATGTGTTGAAGCAAGTATATCCAAATGCAATAAGCAAGTGTGATCCTCATGTGTTGAAGCAAGTATATGGCTTCTTAAAGGTAATAATCCTGAGAGGGCTTTGATGATTTTCTTGGCAACCAAGAAAGTATAAGTTAAGATAGACATGATGTCACGCTCCAAATTCGGATCATGACATGGCCGTGCTATTGCAAATCTTAGCCCGCAATAACACGCAGCCACTTTAAAACTTCAAATCAATTATAAACAATTTCATTCAATGAATGAAATCAAATGTTTCATTATTAAGAATTGTTACAGAGCTTCTAAAAATATCAGCATTTAATGTTCTACTTTTTCCATAATCCCGAAGCATATATGTCATGCTCCTTGTTCCTAACATTTCCTATTCATCTGTAAGAACATAAATAAATGGGTGAGCTATAAAGCTCAGTAAGTAACCATGCATAATCTTATCAGATCAAGCATAATATTTTCATACTAGTGCATTATTTTAAGAAACTAACGATTGTAATAAAGAAAGCATTTTCTATAATCAAACCAGACGTAAACCTTTTGTCTTTATTTCATGCTTTGAAATCCGTACTCGTCATTATTCTTGCTTTGAAAGCCGTACTTATCATTATTCATGCTTTGAAATCTGTACTGTTATTATTCATGCTTTGAAATCTGTGCTTGTAATAAAGTAAACATTTCATATAATCCAACCAGTCATAAAACTATGCAAGTCCATTCATGCAACTTCATAAGTATGATTATGCATCATAAAACTTTTGTCATTTATGCATCGTAAAACTTTTGCCATTTATGCATCGTAAAACTTTTGCCATTATTCCATACTTTGAAATTCATACTCTCAGATGGTAGTGTAGCTATG
Source organism: Phoenix dactylifera (assembly GCF_009389715.1). NCBI lineage: Eukaryota > Viridiplantae > Streptophyta > Magnoliopsida > Arecales > Arecaceae > Phoenix > Phoenix dactylifera. The sequence goes on from NW_024067868.1 coordinate 87,681, forward strand.
GCCGCTCTTATTCTCATGGCAAGGCCTTTACCACTGCAGGGTCATCTTCCAGTTACTATTACCTATTGGCGGGGGTCGTAAAGCCAAGTTATTTTTTTCCACTAGCTGGGGTCGTATGCCTAGTTACTGTTACCCACTGGCGGGGGTCGTACATAGTAATCTGAGAGTTCTTTAAAAACATATCATGCTTTTCATAAATCTTTTCTCATAGATACATTGAAAAGTGAATAATGGCATCATGCTGAATAAAATTTATGATCATACTGAAAACTTTATTTTTCTTTCCATGCATCTTTCTACATCATCATAATCATGTGTAAATAATATAATAATCATGATGGATGCTATTTATCCAAAATCATGCAATCATTTGCTAACACATGCTTGATCCTAATTTTGTGAAAATATAAATAATCATATATAATTTCATAATCAAATAGTTACAAGTATTTGATAAAACATAAGATTATATCAGGGTTACTTATATCTTCCACAATTTCAATTCCATAAATAATACTTTTTCATCATATAAAATGTGATACATGATCCATAATAAGATTAAGATAGGTTACTTACCTTAATTTGCTCACCAAATGCCAATTCTCCAATACCTAGCAAGATCATTAAATTACATGTCACTTGCACATTTAATTTCTATTTATTTATAATCTTAAAGTCATTTACAGCCCATTCATAGGACTCAATTTCATTTTCGGGTTCATAGCCTAATTCAATTTCTGGCTCTGGTCTAAGCAAATTCCTAGTTCGGATTTGATTCCATTTCTGGTTCAGGTCTGGGTTCATTGCATACCGGTTCAGGTCTGACCCAATTACTGGTTTAGGCCTGGGTCAATTGCATACTGGTTGAGATCTGATCCAATTACTGGTTCAAGTCTGGGTCAATTGTATACTGGTTCAGTTAATTATGGGTTTAAGAATGTTGGGCTCGAACCAGGGCCTAGCCCGACCTCGGGCTTCTAAAGCCAATTTATTTGAAGCCCACCCCGAAATCAGGCCCAAATCGGCGCACAACCTTTTTCTTTTCTTTTCTTTTCTTTTCTTCTTTCTTCTTTTCTTTTCCTTTCTTCTTTCTTCTTTTCTTTTCCTTCCTTTCTTCCCGAACCTTCTTTTTCTCTTCTTTTTTTTTTCCATTTCTTCCTCTCTTCTCCTTCCTTCTTCTTTCCGTCCCGATCTCCTCCCCCTCCTCTTCTCCTCCTCACTTGAAGCGAGGAGGCTCGTGGAGCGCTCGGAGGAGCCGGGTCCAAGGTCGATGGTGCCGGTGGCCGGCCAACATCGCCCGCTGCTCGGCTTGTAGCGGCCCATCCCCCCTTCTTCATCATCCTTCTTCTCTTGAGAAGGGATAAGGGTGGCTCCCCCTCACGGAAGAGGTCGACCGCGACCGGCGGCGCCCGCGGCCAAACCCGTGGCCGCGCCCGCGGCGGCCGGCCCCCTCTGTTCCTTGATGGAAATGGGGTGTCGAGACCACCCTCTCGAAAGGAAGGGGCCTCCGGCCCGCCGCAATTCCGACCGAGGGTCGATGGAGCCTGCAGTTGGAGCCGGGGACTCATCCCTCGTTCCCATTGGGGTAGGAGAAATAACCCACGGCCGTGGCCATCGATGCGGCCACGGCAGCGGCCGAGCTCGCTGCGACCAAAGGAGGGGAGGAAGAGCCTCCGGCCGTCGACAGCTGCGGCTGAGTATACCAGGTAAACTCTTCCCCTTCCCTCTTCTTCTTCTTCTTCTTCTTCTTATTCTTATTCTTCCTATTCTTTTTCTTTTGTTTTCATTCTTTCCTTTTCCTTTTTTTTTTTTGTTTCATAGCTAGGCTAGATCTAATCTAACAGAGCATGAATAAAAGGATTAAGGGCTTACCTAGCTGAGAAGGAGATGGGGAGCTTCTTCCGGTAGCTTGTGTCGCCTCCTCCAGCGGCTCAGCGGTGGATCCAAGGAAAAGCATGAAGAAAAGAGGCATTGAGGAGGGAAAGATGCCTCAGTGAAGAACTCCTTCGACTTTTATAGCCTGCTTTAGGGAAGAGGGGAGGGAGATCGGCCGTATCCGCAGCTGTTAGGCGGTTATAACCGCCTCGCAGGCTACTCCAGATGGGCCGTCAACTATGGTCTCTGTCGGCCCATCTGGCCCGATATTTACACATGATACCTGCAAAACTTACCAATTGAAACTTAACTTCCACTGTACCATTAAATAAAGGATCAAGGTTTGTAGTTACGAGCACCAGCATAGATATCTATATTCCGGGTACCTTATTTATATGGTATTGATTGGTATGCTACAGTGTGGTAGTGTTCCAATTCATGTTAATGCCTCCATGTGTTGGCATGGCAAAGATCAGGTTACTACAGGTATTGGCAAGGCACTGGTACAGGGATTGTAATCGGTACCTTGGTGGTATGATGTGGTACTTAAATCCTTGTCTAGGACCATGCTCATCAATATATTCAAAAATTTTTGAAAGCCAGCAGTTAATGCCAACTTTGGTTGGTTTATGATTTGCAATTTAGTTTGGGCTTTAGTTTGGTCCCAAGACCATACAGGTATGAAGAGACAGATTAGGGCAAGAGCATGTAATCTGGTCAAGGGCCTCAAGGCTTTCTGTAGAAAGAGACCAAGTTGAAAATCCTTATTCTAGGGTTAGAGCTTGTCCCAAAGTCATTCAGCTGGATGCTACGACTGATAATTGTCATCCACATCTATTGTTCATTATCAAAGGGAGTCGTAAGGACCAAAACAATCTTTATAATTTCAACAGTCATTCCCTTGATGACTATTAGATCCAAAATGCCAAGCATATAAGGAGGCTATTTATCAGTTGGTTAGATGATAAATCATGTCTCTTGGAGGAAGTGGTGTATGATGTTGTTATCCCTCCTTTATTTCTTCTTATACAAAGTTCTACTATTTGAAATGTACTAGGAGATATTTATCTGTCCCTTGTAAGATTAAATTTTCTGTTTACATGTAAGTTTTATGATCATGTCATTTGAGAAAAAGGATAAGAATGCATAGGGCCATCTTTTGGTGTTCTAAAACAAAATATAAGACAACTATTGTCAATTGCAAATACTCAAAAACCCAATACTCATTGTTAATACTTATTTTTCATTATCCATAAAAATGCAAAACCATGGTAATTAAGAATATAAAGAGGGAGGAGGAAAGTAAAATGCATTGTTGTGATTGTGGAGATAATGTTTACCATTTTTTTGACTGCAAATCTGGCATCCATTTACTATCGCACCATGAGAGGAAGTGAATCATCCTTATGAGCTAGAGAAGAAGAAATATCCTATATAATTAAAAGCAAAATAGGTCAAATATTCATTAAACATCTTGTAAATTTTCATTCATAAGAACATAATGGCTATAAACTAACCAGCATAAACACAAAAGTCACTGAATACTTCTTCAGGATTCCTAGAACAGAAAGGAATAGAAAACCATCATAGTAAATATATGAAATATGCATGTTCTATGATGGGGGGCGAAATGGATCGTCCAGCCCACGGCTAAAAGGCTGCCCAATTTTAACCCAATAAACGCCAACACCGACCAGTTGAATCCCCGAATCGGCCCAGAATCAGCTCGGCCTCGGACTCCACCAAAAGCTCCATCGGCCTCGAATATTCGCCGACTCGCCCAACCAAGCTCGGGGCGCCCCACCGAGTACACCTCGAAACTCGGAGAGCCAAGCCGTCCTCAGCACCCGTCTAGCCGACCTCGCCAAACGCATGATGCGACCTTTCAACGGGTCCGACCTCGCCAGCAACCGTACCCATGTGTGCGCCCACACCCTCCTACATGGTCATACATCACAACACTACCGAGCCACGCTTCAATAGCTGGCCCTCGACAGTCAAAGGACAGCACCATGACTACTCCGGCCATACCCTGCTATGACGGTCGATACCTTACCGTTCTCGAAAACGGATAGCACCACGCCCCCTCTCATGATGAGGGCGGACGATGCCTCTGCCACCTGGGCTTCTCCATCGAGACTATAAATAGCCCGGTCAGGTAACTTCTAAGAGACTTTTGGCTGGACCAAATTTACCCCATACTAACTTGATCGTCGGAGGGCCCTCACTGGAAACACCGGTGAGGCTTTGTGCAAGTCTCCCGCCACTGCCATGCAGGAGGTGGCCCCCATCTTCTTCCAACCACCGGCGGCTCCCCCGACTCCTCCGGCATGGTCACCCTCGGGCCAAATTCGAACCACAATATTTCTGGCGCTAGAGAGAGGGCCTGAGTCATGATCATGAGGCTAAGGAGTCACGGAGCTCCGAATGTGTCGAGCAGCCGGGTATCGCCACCCGGCCGCTCTTGACAAAATCCACTCTCCGCAGCACCTGCACCAGCGGACCAGGTCCCACAAGTCCAGCCAGAGCGATTTGACCTGCTTTTTCAGCAGGTCCAAACACTGACCGCGGCTGTCCAGGGTCTACAATGAAGCGAGGCCCAATCTGCGCCCCCTCTCCGTAGGTGTGAGTCCACCGGATGCCACCCATGGCGTCGTTCCCCTACCAGGCAGCGTACGGCGGGCGAAAGGAAGCCCTGCCGTCATCGAAGCCCCCATCGAGTGCGGTCCCCAAGTCGGGAGAGCTCGCCGCACCGTCGTTATCCTGGGAGCCGGCGCCGAAGTCTGACGCCCCGATCACGGGAGCAACCGTCGGAGGCGGGGTATGCTCCGTGTCGAGGCGCCTGCAGTGTTGACCAAGAGCCGGAGAGGCCCCGCCGACTACAGGCGATGGCATCCCGACCGAGACTAAACAGAAAGGTCGAGGAGCTAGAACGACAGATCCAAACGCTCCGAGACCAAGCTCCCAGGCGCGACGTGGACGTCGACTTCACGACCGAGTCTCCATTCTCTCGGTCGGTTACAGATGAGCCGATCCCCCAGAGATTCAAGATGCCACAAATGGAGCCATATGACGGCTCGTCCGATCCTTTGGACCACCTGGAGAGCTACAAGGCTCTCATGGCTCTCCAAGGATCCACAGATGCCCTACTTTGTAGGGTCTTTCCAGTAACCCTCCGCAAAATAGCTCGCCTCTGGTTTTCAGGCTGAAACCTAGCTCGATCTTCTCCTTCGAACAGTTGGAAAGGCAACTCGCCACCTACTTTGCTGCCAGCCGGCGTCAGTGCCGGACCTCAGACTTTCTTTTTGCTATCAAGCAGAGGGAAGGGGAGCCTCTGAAAGATTACATCGATCGCTTTACCTCAGCTACATGAGAGGTCCGCGATCTCGATCAGTCTATCGCCATGTCGACGCTAAAGACTGAAGCTCGGTCCTACAAATTTCTCTTCTCCATCGAGAAAAGCTTCTCTACCAACTTTGCAAAAATGTTGATCCAAGCTCGGAAGTATGCCAAGGCTGAAGAAGCCAGGGCCTCTCGGCGTGAGGCGGCCGAGCAGCCAGCCAAAATGCAGAAGAAGCACCTCGAGGAGCACTCCTGTCCAAGGAGCCGATCCTCCCGGCGTGAGAAATGAAAGCGAATCGATCCGTACAGTCTAGTAGTGATAGCATGCCGAAATTTAAATTTTTCAAAATCAATGGTTGTACCTATTCGGGTTGCCTACGTACCCCTTCATATGGGGGATCAAGCCATACGTAGTTCTTTTAATTTTAAAAATCGCAGCGAAAAAATCGAATTAAATATTTTAATTCTAACATGCATAAGAAATCAAATCTCAAAATACCACTACAAGAACTCATGATCAATATGTCGGGATCGTTTAAACGATTATTCTAAAAACTTGCATGATTAATATCAGATCTGAAATGAAATTAAGTTCTAAACTTAACTAATCTATGATCCAACTAATCTCCGAATGCCCATCGAATAGGCTCTGAAGATTACTCTATGAGAAGCCCCAAAAGAGGTTTAACCCTCGGAGATTGGATCCTATAAGATTTAACTCTGGATCTAGATTCATACCTTTATGAAATCAGAAGGTAATAGATCCGATGCTCGAGCTCCATAGCCACATAGTCGTCTAGCCTCTACGAGTAATCCACGCAAAGCTCCTGAAGAGATCCAATCCTACGGAAGTGCTAGCTTGCGCAAGATCCTTTGTTGCTGAAATTCGATCTTTCCGACACTATCAACTTTTGATTTGCCTTCTTGGAAGAATTTGGAGGAATGGTTTGTAGGGATTAAATAGGACTTAGATCTGATCTAAAGGCTCTTTTCAGGAATCTCTATCAGCTATGGCGAGATGGATTTAGAGGAGAATGAAATGGCGAGATGGACAAGGCTGAATTTTCATTCATGGTCTTTCATTGTTTTGGCGACACAAGGAGATCATCCTTTTAAAGGCACGCCATCTGATCATTTGAATTCGAAATTCAAATAGAAATCTGGTATCTTGTTGGCGCATGAAGGGGTTGGTTGTAACAAGATAGATCCTATCTTGTTTGAGTTCAAAATTCAAACAAGATATGGTTCATGTGAGTGAGATAAAATCGAAATGAATGGTGCTGATATTCCATCATCATCTAGCCATTCGCCCACATGTCCCACGATCCAAATCCCATCACTTTTTATTGAAAATCCACGTCCGGATCGAATCCCTCGAATTCAGCCCGTCCGAGAGTTCCAGAATTTTCAGAAGGAGTCGACCTTTCCGATCTCGAGTCGACTTCAAGTCGCCTCGAGTCGACTCCTTCCCCTTTGAGTCGACTCCAAAGTCCACCCGAGTCAACCCCAGAGCTTCGCAGGTCAACATGGGCTGAGATGACAGAGAGCTTCTTCCCCTGATACGCCCAGTGAGTCGACCCCTTCAGAGCTCGAGTCGACCCCAACTTGCTCGAGTCAACCCCAAGGAAACTCGAGTCAACCCCACCTGGAAAAACAGAAAAAAGACGTTCTCTGAATTCTCTGAGAGAGTCGACCCGAGCCCATCTTGAGTCGACCCCAATCAGGTCAAAAATCTTGATTGAACCCAAAATTGAATCCAATTCAATTTGGCTCATACTTAGTCCAATTACTCAATCAAATTGAGTTTATTAGTAATCTAATTACTAATTAATCCCCCAATAATTACTTTAATTATTTTATAGGATAATTTGCCAATCGAATTGACCAAATTATTCCTAAATGATTCTCAATCATCCATCAGCAATCTTGATCAATCAGAAAACTTCTATGTGTGTGACCTCATAGGTTCGAACGTAAGCCGGTAGTACAGAAACGACTTCCTGCACTAATCGATGTGACTATCTAGCAATGGTACCCGATGTCTAGATAGGCCGAATATATGCGAAGCAAATATTCTGGAACTCTGGACTATGGTTACTGTATAATTCATCCCTTTGACTCCTAATGCTAGGATGACCTCAGAGTTCTGTCAACTCTCTAATCAGTACATCCACTATGTGATCAACTTTAAAAATTCTATGACTCATCATAAGGATTACCCTGGCCAAGGTTTTGCTAAATTGAACACAAAGCATTATCTCCTGTTTTCAGGGGGGGTCAATTCCATCTTGACTCACGCAGTGATTTTGCAAGTACTTGACTGCACCCAGTAACCTTCCATCCTAGAATTAAAAATTCTGCTAGTTCGGTACTAAAGTACAAGGAGTTGCTTACTAATCACTGTAGTGATCTCAGGTCTGAGGGATACTTACACCCATATCCACTCGAAACATCTCTTGATAGTAGAACATTTCGAAATCGGTCACGTTCAGTGAAATGTACTTCTACACTTCACCTGTGTGACATATCAGTGTCTCCATACTCCTTGATTAAGAGGACAACCAACGTATATGTCACACAATGACCTAATCTCAATAATGTTGTCGTCCTAGTAACAACATATCATTTGATCACGAACAGGTTAAAGGACTTGAAGATAAATTTTCTTTTATCATAAAATAAATCCTAAGGACTTCATCATATAAGAGTTCATTTGAAGATGTATAATGAAATGATGAATAATGCCAAATAACACTTTATTAATTTGTCAATTCATTTACAAAATTCGATCATCAACATACTGACGATTGACACTTAGGATACAATTCCCAACAACTCCCACTTAGCCTAAAGCCAATCGGAACAGTATCTAATACCCATCTTCGACTTGTATTCGTTGAACTCTTTGATGCCGAGGACTTTGGTAAATGGGTTAGCCAGATTTTCTTCTGTATCAATTTTCTGTAGAATCTGCCACTGTGTGCTGCTTGGAACTCTTCCAGCAGATAGCACCACCCTTAAGAGTAAAGATATAACCCGACACGCTCTTGCTATCATCTCAATCTGACTAAAAACTGGAATCAGTATATCCCTCAAGTTTTAAGTCAGAATCACCGTAGACAAGCCACTGGTCCTTAGTATTTCTCAAATATTTAAGGATGGTTTTTACAACCTTCCAGTGGTTGCTACCTGAATCAGACTGGTATCTACTTACTACTCCTAGTGAGTATGCCACGTCTGGTCTAGTACATGTCATGGCGTATATTATAGATCTCATTGAGATAATCCAAGCAATCTTTTAGATCTATCTCTATAGATCTTCATCCCAAGGATGTAAAATGCTTCATCCAAATTTTTCATGGCAAATTGAGATGATAACCAGACCTTTATTCCTTGTAATGTAGGGACATCATTCCTAATTAATAGAATGTCATCCACATACAAAACTAGAAACATAATTACTGAACCATTGACCCACTTATAAATGTAGGGTTCTTCTTCATTCTTAATGAAGCCATATGTTCTGATCACCTTATCAAAACGTATATTCCAACTTCGTGAAGCTTGCTTTAATCCATAAATAGATTTTTGAAGCTTGCACACTTTAAACTCATCTGCAGATGTAAAACCTTCAGGTTGTATCATATACACTTCCTCTTCTAAATCTCCATTTAGAAAGGCGGTTTTAATATCCATCTGCCAGATCTCATAATCTAAATGTGCTGCTATTGCAAGCACAATCCGAATGGACTTGAGCATTGCCACAAAAAAAAATGTCTCGTCATAGTCAATACCATAATGCTAACGATATTCTTTGGCAACCAGACGGACTTTATAGGTCTCCACCTTTCCGTCTGCGCTCCGTTTTCTTATGAAAATCCACTTACACCATATGGATTTAATCCCTTTGGGTGGGTCAACTAATGTCCATACATCATGACCTTCATAGTTTTATTTCGGATTGCATGGCTCCAAGCCATTTATCAGAGTCATACCTCTGCATTGCATCCATATAGGTGATCGGATCCTCATCATTTTCGTCAAGTTCGACAGGATCCCCGTCCCGGACCAAGAAACCGTAGTATCTGTCTAGCTGACGTGGTACTCTACTTGATCGCCTTAATGGCGCATCTAAGATGGGTTCGAAATCTGATCTAATCAAATCTGACTCAATTGGTTCAGTGGATGGTGTTGGGTCTTCTATATGTTGAATTTTCCTAAGTTCTACATTAGAGCTACTACTTCCTTCTCCAAGAAATTTCTTCTCCAGGAAAACAACTCTATTGCTTACGAACAGCTTTTGTTTTTCAGCAAGGAAGAAACAATATCCTTTAGTCTCTTTAGGATAACCGACAAAGAAACATTTGTCAGACTTGGCTTCAAGTTTGTCTACTTTCAAACATTTGACATAAGCCGGACAACCCAAATCCTAAGGTGAGAAAGCACCAGTTTCCATCCCGTCCCCATTTCATGTGGTGTTTTATTCACAGATTTACTTGGAACCTTATTAAGAATATAACAGGCTGACTCAAGTGCATATCCCCAAAAGGATATGGGCAAACTTGCAAACCCCATTATGGATCGAACCATGTCTAACAGTGTTCGATTTCTTCTTTCTGATACTCCGTTGTATTGCGGTATACCAGGAGGAGTCCATTGGGAGAGAATCTCATTTTCTTCTAGATATGTCAGAAACTCACTGGAGAGATATTCTCCTTCTCGGTCTGACCGAAGAGTTTTAATACTCTTTCCAGTTTGTTTTTCTACTTCAATACGATATAATTTGAACATTTCAAATGATTCAGATTTATATCTCATTAAATAGACATAACCATACCTCGAAAGATCGTCTGTGAACGTAATGAAATATGAATATCAACCTCTAGCATTTGTGCTCATTGGCCCACATACATCAGAATGTACAAGGGTCAATAAATCACTGGCTCGTTCACCTTTTTCAATAAAAGGTGATTTGGTCATTTTTTCAAGAAGACATGACTCGCAGGTTGTCAATGATTCACAATCATTAACATTGAGGATTTTCTCTTTACTTAACCTGTTCATCCTGTTCTTGTTAATATGTCCTAGCCTATAATGCCAAAGGTAGACATGTGTGACATTATCTATTCTAAGACGCTTACTTGACTTGTACATTACATTAACAGGCTGTGACAATATATAAATTTCATTGCTCAAATGTCCATGCATTATAGTAACACCATTCATAATGATATCACAATAATTTCTTTTTATTGAAATCTCATAACTTTAATGGCCAAAAGGCCTACATAAATTATGTTCAATAGGAAAGAAGGACAAAAATGACAATCATCTAAGAAAATTTCTTGAGAATTGAATACAAGTTTCAGACTTCCTAAAGCTAGAACTAGAACTGATCTTCCATCTCCAACATTCAGAAATCTTTCGCTTTCTCCAAATCTCTTATTGACCTGAAGTTCCTGCAACGAATGGCAAATATTAAATGGGCTTAAAGTATCTAATACCCAGGTTGAATTATCACATATTGAGAAATTACAAAGTGTTATAATATAAGTACCTTGATCAGCAACTGACTGCATCTTTCTCTTTTGCCTGTTTGGGTCAAGAGAGGCAATATACTGAGGACAGTTTCTCTTCCAATGTTCTTGCTTCTTACAGTAGAAGCACTCTGCCTTACTTTTATCAGCCTTTATTTTCTTTGTCTGACTCGGCTCAGCATGATGCACCTTTTTCTTTTGAGTTTTATTTTTCTTCTTCCCTTTCTTAAAGGGACGACGACCCCTGGATGAACCTCCCACTAAATTCACCGACCTTTTTAGGAGTTGGTGATCCTTCTCAAAAGTTTGTAGTAAACCCAACAATTGGTGATAATTTACTATCGGTTTCGTCATACGAAAGTTGGTGAGAAATGGGCGGTAGAACCAGGAAGAGGGTTCAGTATAGCATCTTTCCCTAATTGATCATGAAGGAAAAAACCGAGAGTGCTCAGGCGCTTGATCAACCCAATCATGTACAATACATGATGGGTCACCAACGCCCCATCCTTCATCCGTGCGCTGAAAATAGCACAACTAGTCTTGTGCCTTTCAACGTCGTCAGGAGTGCCAAAAGATTCGTTCAACACTTGAACGATCTCTTCAGGCTAGGCATTCTCAAACCTACGACTGAACTCATCATTCATTGCAGCGAGCATAATGCAACAGACAGTGATACGGTCACTGAGCCACTTCTGATAAGTGTCTCTGACTGTACCCCGTGCATTAGCAGCGGGCTGCTCAGGTGTCGGATCTGTTATCACATAAAGAAACTGTTCATGCTCTAGCACAATCTTAAGTTTTCTAAGCTAGTTGTTGAAATTGGGTCCAGTCAACTTGTCATTATCCAACAATGAACGAAATGATAAACTAGTGGCCATTTCTGCATAAAAAGAAAATCGACTATCAGTATATGAATTGACAATACCCTAAAGACTTGAACTTTAGTCTAAAGGTTTTTCCACTATTTTATACAAATTGGTAGCCTCTACCTCCAATTCAAAGAATTACACTTAACTCTTTAGTAGGCACTAGAACCCAATAGATCGCATATGGGCCCAAGTGTGGCTCGGCCAACCCATATGCACCTATTGGTAGGTTCTGAACCAATTGTTTCACCAAACAATTTTTAGTGATAATTTTGCCCCAGTCTCTTCGGCAGACGTGTGGCGCCTCCACCGAAAATTCTGGTTAGGTCCAACCATTAAATGACAGGGTTCTGTGTAATCTACTAATAGATGACCAAGCCTGAGTATGGCTCGGCCCACCTAATCACCTATTGAAGGTACACTCGACTCATCATATATTGAATGACAATCCCAATGGTCAAATAATCACCAAGCGTGTGGCGCCTCCAATGATTATCTAGCCATTGGACCCATTATCACCCAACTTAATGGGAGGCTATGACCTAGTTATCTCCATAACTATTTTATTTTAAGAACCTAATAATTTTAGAGGATTTGTTTTAATTGAGAATAGATGAGAAGAACCGGTTAATCTAGATCTTCCCACTGACTTCATCAAGTCAGATTAATAAGAACTAGATTCAATCCGATTAAGGAGGCACCTAAATCAGTCATACTGATTTTTCTTAAAGGCATGGGTCAACTCAAATCATTAAGTGATCCAATCAAAATGTGATTGACCATGTCAGCCAGATAAGTGAGATCGATGAAAAGGATATGTCATTAACTCGACAAAGACGAATCAGTGCGAGTAGCTCCCAATTAAAAACCACTGGTCAAGTCTGCCAAACTTACCTTAGACACCGACTAGTTAATCAATTTCGATTTGATTACTCAAATGACTCGGGCTCTACCTCTAAGCCTCAATCAAGTTCCATCTTGGTCTAATCAAAGACATGAAATTTGATCAACTACAACTATTGTATTTGACCTAGAGTTTTTTTGATCTAATCTAGTTACTACTTAATTAGATTTGATCAATTAACTCTAATTAGACCATGTTTGATTTTAACCTTAGGTCTAACCCAATCTTAAGAACTTGATACAAGCTAACCCAAATGCCCAAAGACTTATGCAATTGTCATTTAATTGAGTTACAATTTTAGATCTAGATTTTCATATCACTTAATTCTTAAATAAGTGTAAGCTTATGAAAGTTTAGATCATTGCATAATCTTTTTAATTACACATTAATTATAAACTTTCAGTTCTTAAAATATTTTTTAGATCTGAGTTTGATAATTAATCATGTGCAATTCACCTTTTAATTCATGTTTAAATCATTACGATTTATGTTCATATATCCTATATATAAACTGTCATGAATTAGTTTAAACATTATACAACTTTTGCATTTATTTTTAGATCTGATATTTCTTTCAAAATCAGAGATTAAATGAATCATAAATTTTATTTAGATCTAATCTAAAAAAATTTTTTATGATTCCAGATTTACTCATGTTACATATATTAACATAAACATGCATCACATGCATCCAAATTTCAGATCTAGTTAATCATGCATAATCAGCAATTAAATCATTCATAAATCTATTTTAGATCTAATCTAAACATATTCATAATTTTAGATTTAATTGCAATGTTTAAAACATAAAAGTTTAAACAATCAACCTGGCTCTGATACCACTGAAAGTGAATCGAACCGTGCAGTCTAGTAGTGATAGCATGCCGAAATTTAAATTTTTCAAAATCAATGGTTGTACATGTTCGGGTTGCCTACGTACCCCTTCATAAGGAGGATCAAGCCATACGTAGTTCTTTTAATTTTGAAAATCGCAGCGAAAAAATCGTATTAAACATTTTAATTCTAGCATGCATAAGAAATCAAATCTCAAAATACCACTACAAGAACTCATGATCAATATGCCGGGATTGTTTAAACGATTATGCTAAAAACTTGCATGATTAATATCAGATCTGAAATGAAATTAAATTCTAAATTTAACTAATCTATGATCCAACTAATCTCCGAATGCCCATCGAATAGGCTCTGAAGATTACTCTGTGAGAAGCCCCAAAAGAGGTTTAACCCTCAAAGATTGGATCCTATAAGATTTAACTCTAGATCTAGATTCATACCTTTATGAAATCAGAAGGTAATAGATCCGATGCTCGAGCTCCGTAGCTACACAGTCGTCTAGCCTCTACGAGTAATCCACACAAAGATCTTGGAGAGATCTAATCCCACGAAAGTGCTAGCTTGCGCAGGATCCTTTGTTGCTGAAATTCGATCTTTCCGACACTATCAACTTTTGATTTGCTTTCTTGGAAGAATTTGGAGGAATGGTTTGTAGGGATTAAAGAGGATGTAGATCTGATCTAAAGGCTCTTTTCAGGGATCCCTATCAGCTATGGCGAGATGGACTTAGAGGAGAATGAAATGGCGAGATGGACAAGGCTGATTTTCATTCATGGTCTTTCATTGTTTTGGTGACACAAGGAGATCATCCTTTTAAAGGCACGCCATCTGATCATTTGAATTCGAGATTCAAATGAAAATCTAGGATCTTGTTGGCGCATGAAGGGGTTGGTTGTAACAAGATAGATCCTATCTTGTTTGAATTCAAAATTCAAACAATATATGGTTCATGCGAGTGAGATAAGATCGCAATGAATGGTGCTGATATTCCATCATCATCTAGCCATTCTCCCACATGTCCCACGATCCAAATCCCATCACTTTTTATTGAAAATCCACGTCCGGATCGAATCCCTCGAATTCAGCCCGTCTGAGAGTTCCAGGATTTTCAGAAGGAGTCGACCTTTCCGATCTCGAGTCGACTCCAAGTCGCCTCGAGTCGACTCCTTCCCCTTCAAGTCGACTCCAAAGTCCACCCGAGTCAACCCCAGAGCTTCGCAGGTCAACACGGGCTAAGACAACAGAGAGCTTCTTCCCCTGATATGCCCAGCGAGTCGATCCCTTCAGAGCTCGAGTCGACCCCAACTTGCTCAAGTCGATCCCAAGGAAACTCGAGTCGACCCCACCTGGGAAAACAGAAAAAAGACGTTCTCTGGATTCTCTAAGAGAGTCGATCCCAGCCAAGCTTGAGTCCACCCCAGCCCATCTAGAGTCGACCCCTCTTTACTTCGAGTAGACCCCAATCAGGTCAAAAATTCTGATTGAACCCAAAATTGAATCCAATTCAATTTGGCTCATCCTTAGTCTAATTACTCAATCAAATTGAGTTTATTAGTAATCTAATTAATAATTAATCCTTCAATAATTACTTTAATTATTTTATAGGATAATTTGCCAATCGAATTGACCAAATTATTCCTGAATGATTCTCAATCATCCATCAGCAATCTTGATCAATTAGAAAACTTCTATGCGTGTGACCTCATAGGTTCGAACCTAAGCCGGTAGTACAGAAACGACTTCCTGCACTAATCGATGTGACCATCTAGCAATAGTACCTAACATCCAGATAGGCCGAATATATGCGAAGCAAATATTCTGGAATCCTGGACTATGGTTACTGTATAATTCATCTCTTTGACTCCTAATGCTAGGATGACCTCAGAGTTCTGTCAACTCTCTAATCAGTACATCCACTATGTGATCAACTTTAAAAATTCCGTGACTCATCATAAGGATTACTCTGGCCAAGGTTTTGCTAAATTGAACACAAAGCATTATCGGCCAACCGAAAAGGAGGACGCCCGAAGAGCAGAACCGTGAACCACCGGAGGAGCAAAACAACAGCCGGCCTGTTGCAAGTGTTATTCACACCATTGGCAGGGGACAACCCAAAGTGCCTGAGGCATCGGGTTGAAGAGAAGAAAGCCCTTCAAAACGTCAGCGCACCGCGGAGGCTATCTCCTTCTCCGATGAAGACTTGAAGGGTGTTGAAATCCTCCATGATGACGCTGTAGTGATTTTCCTTACCATTGCAAACAACGATGTAAAAAAGTTTTCATGGATAATGGAAGCTCTGCAGATGTCTTATTTTATGATGCTTTTCAAAGGATGGAAATGGCCGAGAGCAACTTGAAAGAATGAGCACTCCCCTGGTCGGGTTTACAGGAGACTCTATGACGAAGGGGCTATCAGCTTGCTAGTCACGGCCGGTAGCGCGCCCCGGAAAAACACCATGAAGTTAAACTTTCTTGTGGTTCGAGTCGCTTCGGCCTACAACGCCATTCTTGGCCGACCGGGACTGAATGCCTTCCGAGCAGTGGTGTCAACCTACCACCTCTTGATGCGGTTTCCCATAAGTCGAGGGGTCGGCGAGGTCCGAGGAGATCAGATGGCCGCAAGATAGTGTTACATGACTGTGCTTAAAGGAAAGCGGCCAACCAAGCTCCCCTCTCAAGCACTACCCATTGAGGGAATGGAAGTGTGGGATGAACCAAGGCAGCAACGGAGCGAGCCAGGCGAGCCCCTCCTTCGCATCCCCCTGAGGGATGACAGACCCAAGCAGACTATACAGATCGGATCTGGCTTGAGCCCAAAGACTCAAGCTTATATGATCGAGTTCCTCCAGGCTAATGCGGACATGCTCGCCTGGTCGTCCGCCGATATGCGGGGAATAGACCTCGAGTTGATGGCCCACCACCTCAAAGTACAGCCGACCCACAAGCCGGTCAGACAAAAGAAGCGAAGCCTGGCTACTGACTGGCAACAGGCGGTAGCCTAAGAAGTCGACAGCCTCCTTAAAGCTGGCTTTATCAGGGAAGTCACCTACCCCGATTGGCTCGCCAATGTTGTCCTTATGAAGAAAACCAACGAAAAGTGGCGCATGTGCATGGACTACACCGACCTGAATAAAGCTTGCCCGAAGGACAGCTTTCCTCTCCCAAGGATCGACCAACTCGTCGATGCCACCTCTGGACATTAGCTCTTAACCTTCATGGATGCCTTTTTCGGATATAATCAGATCCGGAGGCACCCGAAGATGAAGAGAAAACTGCCTTCATTACTGACAATGGCCTCTACTGTTACAGGATCATGCCTTTTGGGCTGAAGAATGCCGGTGCGACCTATCAATGGCTTGTCAGCAAGATCTTTAAAAACCAAATCGGGCAAAATATGAAGGTCTACGTCGACGATATGCTAGTGAAAAGCCAGGCGGTAGCCGACTTGGGTGAAGCGTTCTCCGCTCTCCGGAGATACCAAATGAAGCTCAACCCCGCGAAGTGCGCCTTCGGGGTCACCTCAGAAAAATTTCTCGGCTTCGTGGTGACGCAACGGGGGATTGAAGCTAATCCCGGGAAGATTCGGGCATTGCAAGAGATGACACCGCCAAGGACAGTCCATGAAGTGCGGCAGCTCGCTGGTCGGGTGACAGCTCTTGGAAGATTCGTCGCTCAATCAGCCGAGTGGTGCCTCTCCTTCTTCAAAATCCTCAAGAAGCCCAAGGACTTCGTATGGTCTGAGGAGTGCCAGCAAGCCTTTACAGAACTCCGACAATACCTCGATACTCCCCCTTTGCTTACAAAGCCCAAGTGTGGGAAGATTCTCTTCCTGTACCTTGCGGTCTCTCCAGACGTAGTAAGCTCGGTGCTGGTCCGAGAAGAAGATAAAAGCCAGAAGCCCATATTCTATACTAGCCGGATTCTGCAAGATGCGGAGACCAGATATTCCAAGTTAGAGAAAACTGTCTACGCGCTCGTCACCTCGGCCCACAGGCTTCAACCATACTTTCAGGCGCACACCATAGCCGTGCTGACTGATTAACCCATAAAGCAAATTTTGCAGCGGTCTGATCGTGCTGAAAGAATTGCGAAGTGGACGATTGAGCTCGGAGAGTTCGGTCTAGAGTACCATCCCAGACCGGTGATCAAAGCCCAAGTGCTCGCCGACTTCCTGGTGGAGTCTACTTTGCCAGACGACTCTCCAGCTGAGCTCAACCAGATAGGAGAAGACGCCCCCGAGCAGCCGTGGATTCTACACGTTGACGGTTCCTCGACATCGGGGGGCAGCGGCGCGGGCCTCATCCTCACCAGCCCAGAAGGAGCGGTGGCAGAGCAAGCCTTACGCTTCGAATTCTCCACTTCCAACAACGAGGCGGAGTATGAAGCCCTGATTGTTGGGCTCAAATTGGCTAAAGAACTCAACGCCCCCAGCCTAAAGGTCTTCAGTGACTCCCAGCTCGTGGTGAGCCAAGTTCTGGGAGATTTCGAAGCTCGAGAGCCATCAATGATGAAATACCTACAAAAGGTACGGGCCATCACTTCAACCTTAAGCAACTTCGACATCCAGCATATTCTCAGGTTAGAAAATGCAAGAGCCGACCTGCTATCGAAGCTGGCGACGTCCACCTCGGCCGAGCTCCCAAAGAGCACCTTTTTTGAGTGCTTGAAGGCGCCAAGCACGTTAGAGCCTGACCCGGAGCTATGCACAAAAATCGAGCCTAGCTGGATGGATCCCCTGATAAACTTCCTACGGGATGTAATCCTCCTCACGGACAAGCCTGCGACTCGACGACCTGAGCGCTCCTCCGCTCATTATATCTTGTACGAGGGCAAGCTGTACCGCCAGTCTTTTACATCGCCACTTCTCAAGTGTCTCCGACCCTCGGAGGTGGATTATGCGATGCGAAAGGTACACGAGGGAATTTGCGAGAGTCACCAAGGCGGCCGAGCCTTGTCACACAAAATTCTGCGGCAGGGATATTACTGGCCCACTATGCAGAAAGACACGGTAGAGTTCGTCCAAAAGTACGACAGATGCCAACGCTACGCCAGTATCCAACGCAGACCTTCGGCACCGTTAACACCGATTGGCGCCCCTTGGCCTTTTGCCCAATGGGGAATTGACATCCTAGGACCCTTCCCCCCGGCTACGGGACAACGAAAATTCCTCATTGTCGCCATCAACTACTTCACCAAGTGGGTCGAGACGGAACCTGTCGCCCAAATCACCGAACAAAAAGTATAGAACTTTGTCTGAAAGATGATTATCTGCTGGTTCGGGCTTCCCCGGATCATCATATCCGATAATGGCCGCCAACTCGACATACCCAATTTGACGAGTTCTGTTTCGAGCTTGGCATCGATCACCACTATACGTCAGTGGCCCATCCATAAGCCAACGGGGAAGCAGAAGTTACCAACCAGACCATCGTACAAGGGCTCAAAGCCAGGTTGGACCGGGCAAAGGGACAGTGGGCGAAGGACCTCTACAACGTCCTCTGGGCGTACCGGACGACCTTCCGAGTTTCCACCGGAGAGACCCCCTTCAACTTGTCTTATGGCATGGAGGCGGTCATCCCCCTTGAGGTCGAGTTGCCCTCGCCTCGAGTCGAGAGCTTTGACGCTACCACAAACTCGGCACGACTTCAAGGAAACCTAGACCTACTCGAGAAAATAAGAAAAGCCACCCAGATTCACATGGCGAGATACCAGCGAAAAGCGGCGCAATACTACAACTCCAAGGTCAAACCCAAGTCATTCAAGGTCGACGACCTTGTCTTGAGGTGGGCCGAAGCCTTCCGACCTCTGGAGTAAGGGAGCTCACCCCAAACTGGGAAGGGCCATACCGAGTTATCCGGATCCAGCGGCCGGGAGCTTACAAGCTGGAATCCTTAGACGGCAATTCAATTCCTCGGATTTTGCATTCTGAAAATCTCCGAATATATTATCAATAAAGGCGGCTTTAAAAAGTTGCCAAGCATTTTCAGAATGCTCCGACTAGTTCAGCATATTGTAGCCATCTTTATGGCGAATTCATAGTTATAGTATAAAGACGGCCCAGGACGCTCCACAGAGTCGACTGCGGAAGCAAAGCAAGCCCCTGATCTGAGTGAGGGGCATCTACAAAGTCACCCCTTGAGCTCGGCTCGGGGTGCCCTGCAGCATCAATAGGGAGCCAAGGAAGAGCACCCCCGTCCGCAGGACTCTACGAGTAAACTCCTGATCTGAGTGGGGGGCATCTACAAAGTCACCCCTTGAGCTCGGCTCGGGGTGCCATGCGGTGTCAACGGAGAGCCAAGGAAGAGCACCCCCATCTGCAGGACTCTACGAGTAAGCCCCTGATCTGAGTGGGGGGCATCTACAAAGTCACCCCTTGAGCTCGGCTCGGGGTGCCCTACGGCGTCAATAGGGAGCCAAGAAAGAGAACCCCCATCCGTAGGACTCTATGAGTAAGCTCCTGATCTGAGTGGGGGGCATCTACAAAGTCCCCCTTGAGCTTAGCTCGGGGTGGCCTGCGGCATCAATGGAGAGCCAAGGAAGAGCACCTCCATCCGCTGGATCCTACGAGCAAGCCCATGATCTGAATGGGGGCATCTACAAAGTCACTCCTTGAGCTCGGCTCGGGGTACCCTGCGGCATCAACAGAGAGCCAAGGAAGAGCACCCCTGTCCGTAGGATTCTACAAGTAAGCCCCTGATCTGAGTGGGGGGCATCTAGAAAGTCACCCCTTGAGCTCGGCTCGGGGTGCCCTACGGCGTCAACGGGGAGCCAAGGAAGAACACCCCCGTCTGCAGGATCCTACGAGAAAGCCCCTGATCTGAGTAGGGGGCATCTACAAAGTCACCCCTTGAGCTCGGCTCGGGGTGCCCTGCGGCGTCAACGGGAGCCAAGAAAGAGCACCCCCATCTGCAGAAATCTGTCAGTAAGCCCCTGATCTGAGTGGGGGGCATCTACAAAGTCATCCCTTGAGCTCGGCTCGGGATGCCCTGCGGTGTCAGCGGGGAGCCGAGGAAGAGCACCCCCATCCGCAGGTTTTCTATAAATAACCCTCGATCTAAGTGGGGGGTAGAAAGTCTGAATGCGGGCTGACCTGGTTCTAAATGCCCCACAGGACTTACAGAAATTTTGAAAGCTGAGAATTGTCAAAGTTCGCGATGGTTACCTATGTTGAAAGTGCCCTAAGATACAATACGAAAGGTAAAATAGGGCTAAAACTCGATCCAGGCGCCTAGGGTGCGCCAACGGACGAGCTCAGAAGTAGCGGACTACAAAATTAAAAGCAAATGCCGATCACAAAAACTTCGGGGGACATTCTACGCAGTTCATGCTGTGCAAGCCAGGCATGGACCTGAGCTGCGCGGTTCGATTTTTGGTAACCGAGCATGAGATGGAACGAGCTCAAATGCGCGGCTAGATTTCTAAAGGCAAGGTAGCATGAGCTCAAAAACTTGACAAAAGACACAAGGTAATGAAGAAGGAAGAGTATACTTCATTAATATCAAAAGGCCTAGGGCCGAGTACAAGAAAAGCCGACCTCGAGTTCGGACAAAATACAAAGGGCCCCCAAGTGGCCAACTTTATAAAGAAAAAGAAAAAGTGATAAGCCAAAGGCTTAACCGGCCTGTTCCACTTTGGGCTCAACTTCGGGGGCGGCTTTCATCTTCAACCTCAGCAGCAGTCGTCGCCTTGACCTCTGAAGTGGTTTCAACAAGGTCCACCGTCCCGACAGCGGACTCATGCGTTTCCACTGACTCGCCCACCTCGGCTCCAGCTCCGACCTCCACCTCGGCGTCACCATCCAAACACGGGCATAAGCCGCTGAAGTCAACTCCGGGGCATAATTTCTGGGCCTGATCCCGACAGTTGTCAAAGCCTCAGAACCGTCTCAGTAAATCTCCCCAGATTGTAGCACTAAAGGCCAGTCATTATGGCGGGCACTTTCGAAAAGAGGGGCATTGATGAGGCCCCTCGCATTCTGCCCAGCGACGCTTCGAAGAGGAAGCGCGCACGCAATGCATTAAAAGAGCTCCTGTAGCCACTTCCTCTTCAGCTGATGTGGCAACCTAACTCATGTGGCAAGCTCGTCTCTCGAAGTGCGGCCAGAGGTAACTGGCCCTTGAAAAGCGCATATCTATATAAGTGCTTGACTAGAGAGCCAGACGATCAAAAGCTCCGGCCACTTCCTTCGTCCGAGCTGAAGGGGAACTCGACCTCGGAAGTGGGGGGAAAATGATAGGGGGCGAAATGGATCATCCAATCCACAGCTAAAAGGCCGCCCAATTTTAGCCCAATAAATGCCAACAGCGACCAGTTAAATCTCTGGACCGGCTCAGAATCAGCTCGGCCTCGGACTCCGTCAAAAGCTCCATCGGCCTCGGATATTCGCCGACTCGCCCGACCAAGCTCAGGGCGCCCCACCGAGCACACCTCAAAACTCGAGAAGCCGAGCCGTCCTCAGCACCCGTCTAGCCGACCTCGCCAAACGCATGATGTGACCTTTCAATGGGTTCGACCTCGCCAGCAACCGCACCCATGTGTGCGCCCACGCCCTCCTACGTGGTCGTACATTACAACACCACCACACCACGCTTCGATAGCTGGCCCTCGACAGTCAAAGGACAGCACCATGACTACTCCGGCCATACCCTGCTACGACTGTCGATACCTTACCGTTCTCGAGAACGGATAGCACCACACGCCACCGGCCAGCCTTAGCTATGAGCCACTCGGCTTAGAGCCATGCCCCCTCTCATGATGAGGGCGGACGATACCTCTGCCACCTGCGCCTCTCCACCGGAACTATAAATAGCTCGGTCAGGTAACTTCTAAGGAACTTTTGGCTGGACCAAATTTACCCCACACTAACTTGATTGTCAGAGGGCCCTCACCGGAAACACCGGTGAGGCTTTGTGCAGGTCTCCCGCCGCTGCCACGTAGGAGGTGGCCCCCGTCTTCTTCCAACCACCGGCGACTCCCCCGACTCCTCCGGCATGGTCACACTTGGGCCAAATTTGAACCACAACATTCTATATATTGTCTTATATTAGAGTTCAATAAATTTGGTGTGGTTTCTTCATTCACAAGTGCCAACACATATGATGTGCATATTGGTTTTGACTCAGCTATAATAAAATAACTCACAGAATCTAATAAGGCTCTTCACATTTCACAATATCAAAGTCTTAAGCAAGGTTCGTCGTCTCGATACCGGATCTCGTACCGGTGCCACACTAGCACGGTGTCGGTACAGTACAGTATGAAATTTTTTTTGGCATACCAAGTGTCGGTACGCTACCTGTACCGGATACCAGTACCGAACTAATATGGTATGGTACGCCGGTACTATCCAGTTCGAGCCGGTACGACATACCATCCTTGAGTATTGTATGCAAATCATCTCCTACATCTTCCATTTGACCCATTTCCAAGCATCAGCATTCCGCCATTGCTGACCTCCCTATCCCTAGTGCCAACCAAAAAGTATCATGCATCTTCGGCTACCCAAGACCCTCAATGAGCTCTCACCTTGCACCATCCTGTGGCTTAAGCTTCGGGATGCACTAATCAGTCAACCTGTGATCTGATGTCCAAAAATTGTCAGCCAATAAACTGCCTTGCATTAAGAAGGTTGAAAGGTTATGCCAATCACCTGTCAGCCAAAGGGACCAATAACCTGAGATGCCTTTTGATGGCAAGTCCCGACCTTAGGCCTGTCACTTGCCTCTTCTTTTTATGCTACAAAAATTTTTAACATTTAGCTATTTGCTCCAATTCCTTTTTGGTTAAACATTCATTATCAAATGTTCACTCAATTTGAATTTATTCTCATTGTCCCTTTGATATCAATTATTTCTTAATATACATATTAAGTTCCGAAATCATATTCAAGTTATAGTATTATCTATAAAATTTTGTGAGATATTTATACACATTCCTAAGGCTTGTGATAGTTTATGCTATATTAATCTCCAAGTTCAAAATTTTCATTATTTTAATTCATGTTTACAAGTTTTATAATTTTTATCTATTTTCCTATAGAGTTTTAATCATCAAGAGCCAATAGTTGAATATATTGTTTATGCTCTGTTATTGAATATATAGTTCAGATGAGGAGACTATTTTTTCTTTTTAAATCCCATTACAAGGTCACATTCCAAGCCATATACATGGAATGTGTCTAGGCACACTAGCTGAAGCCGGACTGCACCATTTAACTCAATTTGTGCATTGCAAACTCATGCCCACCTCAGAGTATGACCAAACTAAAATCTTGAAGTCAACAATCATTCCTAGTTCATGCAAAACTTATTATTGGATATCCTAGCATCATAGTGATCGGGATACAGGACATGCCTCATAAAGAGGTAGGGCCTTACCAACTAAACTATGGATTGGTTAACAAAATTAAATACCCCTCAAGCCTCCTCCTGCCTCCACCCTCCCCCTCACAAAGGCAACCACCACAACAAAAGAGACATCATGCACTACAAGAAAAAGGGGCATTAGCGACGCTTTTTTAGGTCTTTACGGACGCTTATAAACGTTGGTAAAAAGCTTTCCGACAAAGTGTCACCTATATAAGAGTAGAAAAAATAATTTCCGACGCTTTTAAAAGCATCGGCAATTAGCAACGCTTTGCCGACGCTTTTAAAAGCATCGGCAATTAGCGACGCTTTACCGACGCTTTTAAGCATCGCTAATTAGCGACGCTAATTAGCGTCAGCAATTAGCGATGCATTGTAGCATCGCTAATTAGCAACGACGTAGCGATGCTTTAAAGCATCGTTAATTATGATTTGGCGACACTTTAAAGCTGTAATAGGATTGTGTTTTTACTAGTATTCTTTCTAATTTTAATACAACTTGAGTATTACTATTGGTGCATTGTAATTTTATTAACTATGATTTCTACAAGAGATTTTGTGCAATTACTTGAGTATAATACAACATTCTTTCTGCATTGTTCTTTTTTTTCATTTTATTTTTCATTAAGGAAATATGGTAGGAGTGCCACCTTCTAAGCAATGGTTGTCTTTTCCTTGGTCAAGAGCTAACTTGGATGGTTGGGGAGAAGAAATATAAATGAGTCAAGTAGTAGTAAATTAGTAAACTGCTTAGGTTTGTATACACACACACACATATATTTAAATATACCTATCCATCTTTCTATCCATCTATACATCTACCTAGCTATATATATAGAAATCCAAACTTGGCTTGTTTGTTTAATTGACCAGTATGTTATCAGTCTGAACCCAAACTTTTATTTAGTTTTGCAAGCTCAATTTTCTTTTTTAGCAAATTTTCAAGCTCAGATTGTTAAACTCTTTTCCTTTCAACAAAAAAGTTTATCTATCAATTCATTAGCAAATATCGGTGCTTCTCCATTACTATGGTCATGTATGACTATATAGTTGAATCTCAAACTTCAAATCCTACATTACAAATATCATTATATTTTTAAGCAAATTAATGAAACCTATTATATTATTTTATTGATAAATAAAATGAAATACAAATTGAACTGAGGAGACGAAGTGATGTCCATGAAAGTTATTCCTAGGTTCTTCGGTGTTTAGCATGCTGAATTTTTTTTTTTTTGAAAACCATGGCTGAACCTGATCGGGTTGCCTACGTACCCCTTCACAAGGGGAATCAAGCCACACGTAGTTCTTTGAAAATTTCAAAAATACAGCAAAAAAATGAATCAAACAATTTAATTCATGCATGCTTACAAGATCAAATCTAGAAATCAGCACATTAAGAACACATAGGATTATGCCGGAATCGTTTAAACAATTATGCTAAAACTTTTATGCATGATTAACTATCAGATCTGAAACTTAAGAACTCTATTCCAATTAATCTCCGAATATCCATCGAATGGATTCTGGAGATATCTCCGTGAGGAGCCCCAAAAGAGGGTAAAACCTCGGGAAATCGGACCTAGACCTTGACACCATAATAAATGATTAATGCTAGATTAATATCTTTTATGATGGATGAAAGTTGTGAATCTGATTCTTGACTTCGCAGCCACGCACACGAATGGCCTCTACGAGAAGTACACGCGAAGTTCTGAAGGATCTTCTTCCGCAACAGTGCTAGCAGTTGCAGAACCTTGAAAGCTGAAATCTGCCCGTCGGGATTCAATCAACTCTTGATCAATCGTCTTGAAGCAGATGGAGATGAGGTTTGTAAAGAAAGTAGAGGACTCAGATCTGATCTTGAATCTTCTAGATATTCACCCTGAAAACTCTATCTAAAATGGAGAAGAAGAGGAAGAGGAGGCGGGTGAGGTGGAAGGCTGCAATGGATGTCTTTTTGGTGCCCATGTTTGACCCCTTTTAATGGCCTCCGAATTTTCATTCAAAATTCGAAATTTATTTTCAGAAAGCCTCTTTTAGTTGGCACATGCAAAGAAATAGGAACAACCCAAATCAGATCTCAACCAAATCTAATTTAAATTCAAATTTTAAACACATGTGCAAGAGGGAAGGAATTTGAAATCCATGCGGCAAGGTAAAACACTTCATAATTTCGAAATCACCTCTTGAAATTCGAATTTAATCCATTCAAAAACTCATACGCCACCTTGGCTGATGGTTTGAGTGATTAAAATCATTTAACACATTGCTTAATGTTTGAATTTAAATTCAAATAACAAACAATGTCGCCATGTGTCAAGCAATGGGTCCATGTGCCATGCAATAATTTTGGTTTATTTAAAATTCATGAAATCCAATTCTATGTCACCAATAATTGCCACATCATCTGAGCCTAATCCCCTTGGGTTGCACCTAATCAAATTTGGTCAAACCCGAATTAAAATAAAGCAATTTGGTTGAACCCAATCTAATTAGGTCAGACCCTGATTGAGCTCAAATTGAATCCAATTCAATTTTGGCTCATGCAAACTCAATCAAATTGAATTAATTACTTTGTGTTGGACCTAATCCAATTAGGTCAATCCCCAATTAAGAACAAATTAATTTAAAATTAATTTGATCAGCTTAAGTCCTTTTTGGTTCTAACCTAATCCAATCAGATCAAAATCCTGATTGAGCCCAAACTTGAATCCAATTCAATTTGGCTCATCCTTAGCACAATTACTCAATCAAATTGAGTTTATTAGTAATTTAATTACTAATTAATCCTTTAATAATTACTTTAATTATTTTATAAGATAATTTGCCAATCAAATTGACCAAATTATCCCTGAATGATTTTTAATCATTCATCAGCTTTCTTGATCAATCAGAAATCTTCTATGCGTTTGACCTCATAGGTTCGAACCTAAGCCGGTAGTATAGGAACAATTTCCTACACTAATTGATGTGACCATCTAGCAATGGTACCCAACGTGCGGATAGGCCGAATATATGCGAAGCAAATATTCTGGAACCCTGAACTATGGTTATTGTATAATTCAATCCCTTTGACTCCTAATGCCAGGATGACTTAGAGCTCACTGTCAACCCTATAATTAGTACATCCATTATGTGATTAACTTTAGATATCCCGTGACTCCTCACTGGGATTACCTTGGTCAAGGTTTTGCTAAATTAATCACAAGACATTATCTCCTGTTTTCAGGAGGGGTCAATTCCATCTTGACTCACAACTGACTACGCAAGTACTTGACTGCACCCAGTGACCTTCCGTCACTGAATTAGACATTCAGGTAGTCCGGTACCAAAGTACAGTGAGTTGCTTGCTAGTCACAGGTTGCGGTCTCAGGTCAGAGGGCCAAACTTATACCCATATCCACTCGGAATAGCTCTCGACAGTAGAGCGTTCCGGAATTGTCACGTTCAGTGAAATGTATTCCTACACTTCACCTGTGTGGCATACCAGTGTCTCCACACTCCTTGGTTAAGAGGACAACCAACGTATATGTCACACAACGACCTAATCTCGATAATGCTGTCATCCTAGTAACAACATATCATTTGGTCGCGAACAAGTTTAAGGACTCAAAGATAAATCCTCCTTTATCATAACATAAGTCCTAAGGACTTCATCATATAAGAGTTCATTTGAAGATGAAATGATGAATAATGCCAAATAACACTTTATTAATTTATCAATTCATTTACAAAATTCAATCATCAATATGCTGACGATTGACATTTAGGATACAAATCCCAACAACTCCCACTTAGCCTAATGCCAATCGGCACAGTATCTAATACCCATCTTTGACTTGTGTTCGTCGAACTCTTTGATGCCGAGGACTTTGGTAAATGGGTCAGCCAGATTTTTTTTTGTGTCAATCTTCTGAAGATCAATATCACCTCGATCGATGATCTCTCGAACCAGGTGGTAGCGACGTAGAATATGCTTGGTCCGCTGATGTGCTTTAGGTTCCCTTGCTTGAGCTATGGCCCCAATATTGTCACAAAATACAGGCACTGGACCATCAATGGAGGGTGTCACTCCAAGCTCGGTGATGAACTTCCGCAATCATACAGCTTCCTTGGCGGCATCAGATGCTGCGATATATTCTGCTTCACATGTAGAATCTGCCACTGTATGCTGCTTGGAACTCTTCCAGCAGATGGCCCCACCCTTAAGAGTGAAGATATATCCTGACACGCTCTTGCTATCATCTTGATCTGACTGAAAACTTGAATCAGTATATCCCTCAAGTTTTAAGTCAGAATCACCATAGACAAGCCACTGATCTTTAGTATTTCTCAAATACTTAAGGATGGTTTTTACAACCTTTCAGTGGTTGCTACCTGGATCAGACTGGTATCTGCTCACTACTCCTAGTGAGTATGCCACGTCTGATCTAGTACATGTCATGGCATACATTATAGATCCCACTGCCGAAGCATATGGAATTCTATCCATACTCTCTCTTTCTTGAGGGGTTGTCGGACAATCCCTTTTAGAGAGGTTAATTCCATGGCCCATCGGAAGATAGCCTTTCTTGGAATTAATCATACTGAACCTCTTCAGTATAGTATCAATATATGTGGATTGGGATAATCCAAGCAATCTTCTAGATCTATCTCTATAGATCTTCATCCCTAGAATGTAAGATGCTTCTTCCAAATCCTTCATAGCAAATTGAGATGATAGCCAAACCTTTATTCCTTGTAATGCAGGAATGTCATTCCCGATTAAAAGAATGTCATCCACATACAAAATAAGGAATATAATAACTGAACCATTTGCCCATTTATAAATGCAAGGTTCCTCTTCATTCTTAATGAAGCCATATGTTTTGATTACCTTATCAAAACGTATATTCCAACTCCGTGAAGCTTGCTTTAATCCATAAATGGATTTTTGAAGCTTGCACACTTTAGACTCATCTGCAGATGTAAAACCTTCAGGTTGTATCATATACACTTCTTCTTCTAAATCTCCATTTAGAAATGCGGTCTTTACATCCATTTGCCAGATTTCATAGTCTAAATGTGCTACTATCGCAAGCACAATCCGAATGGACTTGAGCATTGCCACAGGAGAAAACGTCTTGTCATAGTCAATACCATAACGTTGACGATAACCCTTGGCAACCAGACGGGCTTTATAGGTCTCTACCTTTCCGTCTGCGCCTCGTTTCCTTTTGAATATCCACTTACAACCTATGGGTTTAATTCCTTCGGGTGGGTCAACTAATGTCCAAACATCATTGACCTTCATGGATTCCATTTCGGATTGCATGGCTCCAAGCCATTTATCAGAGTCATACCTCTGCATTGCATCCATATATGTGATCGGATCCTCATCGTTTTCATCAAGTTCGATAGGATCCCCATCCCGGACCAAGAAACCGTAGTATCTGTCCGGCTGACGTGGTACTCTACCCGATCGCCTTAATGGTGCATCTAATATGGGTTCTGGATCTGATCTAATCAAATTCGACTCAACTGGTTCAGTAGATGGTGTCGGATCTTCTACATGTTGAACTTTTCTAAGCTCAACATTAGAGCTATTTGTTCCTTCACCAAGAAATTCCTTTTCTAAGAAAATTGCTCTATTGCTTACGAACAATTTTTTTGTTCTTCAGCAAAGTAGAAGTAATATCCTTTAGTTTCTTTAGGGTAACCAACAAAGAAACATTTGTCAAACTTGGGTTCAAGTTTGTCTGTCTTCAAACGTTTGACGTACGCCGGACACCCCCAAATCCTAAGGTGAGAGAGCATCGGCTTGCGTCCAGTCCACATCTCATGTGGTGTTTTATTTACAGACTTACTTGGAACCTTATTTAGAATATAGCAGGCTGACTCAAGAGCATATCCCCAAAAGGATATGGGCAGATTAGCAAACCCCATCATGGATCGAATCATGTCTAACAGAGTTCGATTTCTCCTTTCTGACACACCATTATATTGTGGTGTACCAAGAGGAGTCCATTGAGAGAGAATCCCATTTTCTTCTAGATATGTCAAAAATTCACTGGAGAGGTATTCACCTCCTCGATCTGATCGAAGAGTTTTAATACTCTTTCCAGTTTATTTTTCTACTTCATTACGATATAATTTGAACATTTCAAATGATTCAGATTTATGTCTCATTAAATAGATATAACCATACCTTGAAAGGTCGTCTATAAACGTAATGAAATATGAATACCCACCTCTAGCATCTGTGCTCATTGGCCCACATACATCAGAATGTACAAGGGTCAATAAATCACTGGCTCGTTCACCTTTTTCGGTAAAAGGTGATTTGGTTATTTTACCAAGAAGACATGATTCACAGGTTGTCAATGATTCACAATCATTAACATCAAGGATTCCTTCTTTACTTAACCTGTTCATCATGTTCTTGTTAATATGACCTAGCCTATGATGCCAAAGATAGACATCCGTGACATTATCTATTCTAGGGCGCTTATTGGATTTATACATTACATGAACAGGTTGTGACAAAATGTAAATGCCATTACTCAGAATTCCATTCATTACAACAACACCATTCCAAATGACATTGCAATAATCCTTTTTTATTGATATTTCATAACCATTTTTGGCCAAAAGGCCTACAGAAATGATATTCAATAGAAAACTTGGACAATAGTGACAATCACTAAGGATATTTATATGAGAGCTGAATTTAAGTTTAAGAATTCCTAAAGCTAGAACTGGAACTGGTCTTCCATCTCCAACATTCAGGAACCTTTCTCCTTCTTCAAATCTCTTACTAACTTGTAGCCCCTGCAACAAATTGCAAATATTAAAAGGACTACCGGTATCCAATACCCAGGTCGAATTATCACAAATAGAAAAATTGCAAGGTGTTATCATATAAGTACCTTGATTGGCAACTGATTGCCCACTTTTCTTAGGCCGGTTCGGATCGAGGGATGCAATGTAAAGAGGACAGTTCCTCTTCCAATGTCCTTGCTTCTTGTAGAAGAAGCACTCCGCCTTTCTCTGATCAGCCTTTTTATTATTTTTCTGACTAGGCTGAGCATGGTGCACCTGTTTCTTTTGGATTTTATTTTTTTTCCCTTTCTTAAAGGAGCGACCCTTGGATGAACCTCCCACTAAGTTCACCGTCTTCTTAAGAAGTTGGTGATCATTCTCAAACGTCTGTAGTAACCCCAACAATTGGTGATAATTCACTACAGGTTTCGTCATACGAAAATGAGTGAGAAAAGGACGGTATGATCCAGGCAATGAGTTTAGTATGGCATCCTTTCCCAATTGATCATGAAGGAAAAAGCCAAGAGAGCTTAGACGCTCGATCAACTCAATCATGTACAGTACATGATCAGTTACCGAGGTCCCATCTTTCATTCGGGCGCTGAAGATGGCACAACTAGTTTTGTGCCTCTCAACGTCGTCAGGAACGCCGAATGATTCATTCAACACTTGAATGATATCTTCCGGCTGCGTATTCTCAAAACGCCTACTAAACTCATCACTCATTGCTGCCAACATGATGCATCGAACAGTGATCCGGTCACTGAGCCACTTCTGATAAGTGTCTCTGGCCGATCTTGATGCATTAGCAGCGGGCTGCTCAGGTGCTTGATCCGTTATCACATAAAGGATCCTCTCATGCTCTAGTACTATTTTCAGTTTACTATGCCAATTATTGAAATTTGGACCAGTCAACTTGTCATTGTCCAACAATGAGCGAAGTGACAAATTAGTGGCCATTTCTGCATAAAAAGAAAATTTGGCTATTAGTATATGAATTGACAAAACTCAATAGACTTGGACTTTAGTCTAAAGGTATTCCCACTATTTTATACAAATTGGTAGTGTAATGTCCGGGCCCACAACCTACTAGGCCCAATAAGAAATAGGCCCAGTTAGGGGTTTGGGCCCAAATTTTTACTGTGGGCAGTATTATTAGAATGGAAACCAGGAAGAGGTTGCCACCTCATGCTAAGAGATGAAGGGACAAGGCCACAACTGGCCGACAGAGGGAGGGCCACCTCACGCCCCACGTGGCCAGGCCAGGCATAGTGGCAGGGCAAGGGGGGCGGCTGTTAGTCCCGGAGCCAGAGGGTAGGAGAGATGGGACTTCACAGAAGGAAATCCCCAGCCATGCAAACCCTGAGACGGTGACCTCACCCCCTGCTGGCAGCCGATTCCGGCGCGCCTGAGACAGGGGGGGCGGCTGACAGTCCCGGAGCAAGGAGGAAAGGAGAGGATGGGACCTCTCAGAGGGGGGTCTCATCCCTTAAACCAATTATTTAAGTCTCTGCCGGCAACCCCAAGTCACAGACCCCCTAAAATTTTGAACGAGAGAGAGAGAGCCGAAGCCCTGGAGCCTAAGGCCAAGGAGCCCTGAAGCTCTGAGAAAGGGGGGACTACCAGGGAGGAAGCACTGCCCGACTACAACCGACTAAAACCAGGTATGGACCCCCTGTTAATAAAATTTTAAAGTCTGGAGAAACCCTCTGTGGAGGATTTCCCCTCTGTTTCAACAACGAAACAGAGAGGAGGAGACCGGCAAAAGGGAGAAGGGTCACGGGCCGGACCCATGGACCCCGGACCGGCCTGAGAATGGCCGCGACCCAAGACCAGGCCCGATGACCACTCGGCCGAGCCGCCTGCAGGGCACCGCAGCCTCGGCTGCGGCTACTCTAGGGCTCGGGGGGCAGCCCGGGCCGTCGGATCTGGCCGAGCCGGCAACAGAGGTGGCCACAAGGCCACCAGCCCCGGCCGGACCGCCACCTCTTCTCCGGCAAGAGGTGGTGGTGCCGGAAGGAAGGACCAAAGAAAAGAAAAGGAAGAAGGGAAGAAGAAAAAAAAAAAGAACTCACCGGACCTTAAGGCTTCATCCCCTCCGGTCATGCCCTGCCGTGGACGGAACGGATGGAGGCTCTCGGGTATAGCCCGGACTCCGACCCATCTCCGAGCCCCCTTCCCCTCTCCGGCATCACTTCGGAGAGAGGAAGGGCCGGCCTCCCTTTTTGCCGGTGCACCGGGGGGAAACCCCCGCCTCGGTCGGTGGATCGGGGGGGAGCCTCGTCTCCCCGGTCGCCTGCGGGAGAAGAACGGGAGGAGACAGTGGGTTCCGGTGGGGGGGGCGAAGGGCCGGAGGCTAGGGTCTCGGCGAAAACAAAGAAGAAAGAAAAGAGAGGGAGTGACCGAGAGGGGGAAGGCCACAGATCTGGCCGGAGGAGAAGAAGGGGAGCCAGAGGACCGGCCGGAGGTGTGGGTTCCGGTGGAGACGAAGGAGAGAAAAGGGAGAGAGAGCGGCCGGAAGAGAGAGAGGGGAGTCGGGAAGGTGAAGAGGCGGAAGCCTCTGGAAGGGGGAGAAAGAAAACATGGTAACTGGTTTGCGGGTCGGATCCGAACCCGCAACCCGTTAAGCTTAAATATATAATTAAATGGGTTAGGTGAACCCAATAAAACCAGACCCAGTCTATTTGGGTGAACCCGGATGAGGGATGGAGTGAAATCTGAACACAATTAAACCTGAACCCGAGCCCAAGTAAACTGGGCTAAGTCTGGACGAGCCCAGACTATGAATTTAACCAAAATTAAGTCCAAATTGGATGAGGCCCAAACCCAATTCGGCTGGAATTGGTCCTAACAGACCAAACTAGTCGAAATAGGTCCAATTCAAACCCAATGCGACTAATTTGGGGCCAAATTAACTCCGGATTAATCCTGACTCAGGCCCAAATAGACCACAGTGACCCTAAACTTGGAATTAAACCCAATTAAGCTAGGGATTAAGCTTATTGACCAATTGAAAGGCCAATTAAACCATGTAGGCCCAACCAAGGCTCCAATACGGACACATTAGACTTGGGCTATAATTCGGGTAGGATCCAAACGAGTAAAAAGAAAATAATGTGCGTATTATGATGTGATTTTAGGTAACTCAGGATCCGTCACCAGGACGTAAGAAACTTGGGAAAGCGAATCACTGTAAGTAACCTGTCCTAATCTTTTATGGATCATGCATGAAATTTAACCCGTTATACTTGTATGGTAGGTCATGTACCCTAAATTATAAGCTGTGAATGGTGAATGTATATGGCATGCTTTAGTTATACAAGTTATGATTATATGTGCTTTATGATTTCCATTGTGCCTACGAAATAAGTAGATTACATTATATCCTAAGATATGGATTATGAATCATGTGTATGAGTGGCATGTGTTAGCCATATAATTGGTGATTATGCATAAATCATGCTTATGTAGATTTCATGATGCATGTAAGGTGAATGGAATTGCATGTCATAATTTTCATTAGCATGAGCATAAAGCATGATGATGAATTGCCTCTAGTGGTTTGCACATCTTGCAAGGGGTACCTAAGGGTTCTTGATGCTATGGGCCGAATGCAGCTGAGCCGGCCTTGCCAGTGGCCGATAATGACTGAGCCAGCCCCGCCAGTGGCCGACTAATAACTAAGCAGGCCCCGCCAGTGACCGATAATGAATTCGCCTTAGCGTCCATGAGGTACCACCCATAAGAAATATTGTTCACGAACTCTTAAGAGCTACTGATCGAATGCAACTGAGCCGGCCTTGCCAGTGGCCGAGAATGACTGAGCCAGCCCCGCCAGTGGCCGCCTAATAACTGAGCTGGCCCCGCCAGTGGCCGAGAATGACTTCGCAGTAGTATCTGAGAGTATGACCACGGCATGCCGGTGGCACGATTTTCTTTATGTATGCATGTTACAAGATTTCTTGTTAATGTAGGATACTGATTTATTTACTCAGCATGAATATTTTATTATAATGATTTATGTAGTAGTATACATGTCAGCTTCTCAAAACCTGATTAAATATGATCAGTACGGTAGTTGATCCGATGAGATTATGCAGGACCACTTACTGAGCTATGTAGCTCATACCCGTGCATTTATGTTTTTTTTTCAGATTCCCACCAGTGACCGCTGCTAGGAGCATTTTTCTTTTGTAACAGGGCTTCCTTATTTTTGGGTGATATGAACATATTTGTGTACATAAACTGTGTAGAAGCTCTGTACTTTATATGAACCAGTACGTTGTAATACCTTCTTTTTGATATATGTAAGTTTGACTGCTTTTGACTACCTGTTGACCATGTACGAGGCTGCGTGCTATTGTGGGCAGTAGTCGGCAATAGCACGGCCGTGTCATGGAACCGGATCCGCGGCGTGACATTTCGTGGTATCAGAGCCTTAGGACTAACAAGAACATAACAATAAAAATCGGGGTTAACGGGTAGTTAAGTGTGTTGAGACTTATTAGGGTATATTGATCTTACTTTGAATTTTGGTTGCAGTAAACACTATAAGATATGGAGGATGATAGGAGGGCACCGTCCCCAGATCCTAGCTACCGCTCCGAGTCCCCGGATACACCACGCTCTAGGGCAGGTAGCGCGGATCTAGCTGGAGTGTACCAGCTGATGGCGCAGCTCCTCCAGCAGCAGCAGCAGATATAGCTAGCTACCATACAACCAACCAGCTCTTACTATGAGAGGTTCCAACGATTGCACCCACCAGTATTTGATGGCGGACCGGACCTGATAGCGGCCGAGACATGGATTCGGGATATGGAGAAGATGTTCCAAGCACTCCAGTTCCCCGAAGAAACGAAGGTCGGACTAGCCATTCCCCAGCTGAAGGGAAGCGCCGAGTTTTGGTGGACGACCATGGAGCCCGCATACCCCGCCAGCAGGATAACCTGGAGGGACTTCACGAGGCTGTTCTATACAGAGTATTTCCCGGACTCGGTGAGCCAGATGAAACAAGATGAATTTTTGACACTGACGCAGTCCGAGCAGATGTCTGTCCTACAGTATGCCAGCAAATTCAACGAACTGGGCCGGTTCTGCCCCCAGTTCATGGACAATGAAAGGAGTAAGGCAAGCCGGTTTGAGCGGGGGCTGAGGTACAGGATCAGATCCCGGATATCTTCTCACCTATTCACCTGCTACAGAGACGTGCTGGACCGAGCCTTGAAGGTTGAGGCCGACTTGATGAGGCCTGACTTAGAAAGAAATGATCTGATGAAGGCCAGGCCAGCAGGAGGACAGAGCAGTAGGCCCAAGGGCATCAAGGGGTCTATGATTAAGAAAAGACAGAACCGAGGTTGCCCTAGCTGCGGCAAGCATCACAGTGGGCCCTGTCTGAAGAAAATTGGGGCCTGTTTTACATGCGGGCAGCTCGGACATATGGCACGTGACTGCCCAAAGAGGGCACCCAGACCTCCTGCAACCGAGGGCCAGAAGCCAAGGAACACCCCCCCAGTATTCGCACTGACTCGCCAGGATGCCAGTGCGAGCGACCAAGTGGTGACAGGTACACTGCCAGTTAATTTGATCGATGCCTCTATTCTATTTGATTCTGGTTCCATACATTCCTTCGTGTCAGTTAGTTTTTCCAAATAGTTGCACTGCACATCTGAGAAAATAGAACCATTGCATGTTGCCACACCCCTTTAAGAGACAGTGATAGTTGACACTAAATACAAGAACTGCATAATTCAGTTGGGAGGAAAAGAATTAGAAGCAAATCTTCTACAGCTGGACATGCATGATTTTGACATCATTTTGGGGATGGACTGGATGTCCCAGTATCATGCCCATATTGATTGTTACCATAAGAAAGTGGTATTCCGGATGCCAGGGGAACCAAAATTCTTCTTTCAGAATGACGATGCGCCCCCTCAATGTAAGCCGACACTGCATTTCATTTCTGCCTTGCGAGCCGTTAGAGCACTCAGAAAGGGCTGCACGGCTTACCTGGCATGTGTCACGGATACCCAAAAGGAAATCAAACTAGAAGATATTTCGGTAGTCAGAGAATATCCGGATGTTTTTCCTGAAGAGTTACCTGGACTACCCCCTGATCGAGAGGTCGAATTCACTATAGACCTCACCCCTGGAGCAGGACCTATCTCCAAGGCTCCTTATCGAATGGCCCCTGCTGAGCTCAGAGAATTGAAGACACAATTACAAGAACTTTTGGATAAAAAGTTTATTCAACCCAGTGTGTCTCCATGGGGAGCTCCAGTACTGTTTGTAAAAAAGAAGGATGGGAGCATGCGGCTGTGCATCGATTACCGGAAACTGAACAAGATAACCATAAAGAACAAATATCCTCTGCCCCGGATCGACGACTTGTTTGACCAGCTGCAAGGTGCCCAAGTCTTCTCCAAGATAGATTTGCAGTCCGGTTACCATCAGTTAAAAATCAAGCCTGATGACGTGCCAAAGACTACATTCCGAACCAGGTATGGGCATTATGAATTTCTGGTTATGCCATTTGGACTGTCCAATGCTCCAGCTGCTTTTATGGACTTAATGAACAGAGTCTTCAAGCAGAATTTAGATCAGTTTGTGATAGTCTTTATTGATGATATACTGATTTACTCAAGGAGCAGGGAAGAGCACGAAGTTCATTTAAGAATGGTACTACAGACCCTTCAGAAGAAAAAGTTATATGCCAAGCTGAGCAAATGCGAGTTCTGGTTGAGCAGTGTGGCATTCCTCGGTCACGTGATCTCCGGGGATGGGGTGTCAGTAGACCCTAAGAAAATAGAAGCAGTGGTAGATTGGCCTCATCCCACCAATGTCAAAGAAATTAGAAGCTTTTTGGGACTGGCCAGGTATTACCGACGGTTTGTGGAAGGATTTTCCAAAATAGCCACTCCCTTGACCCGATTAACCAAAAAACGGGCCAAGTTTATCTGGGACAGCAGTTGTGAGAAGAGCTTCCAGAAGTTAAAACAGAGGTTAGTATCTGCTCCAATTTTAACTCTGCCATCCACAAATGGAGAATTTACTATTTATAGTGATGCTTCCAAAACCGGGCTAGGCTGTGTATTAATGCAAAATGGCAAGGTAGTAGCCTATGCCTCTAGACAGCTAAAGCCCTATGAGCAGAATTATCCAACCCACGACCTGGAGTTAGCTGCAATGGTCTTTGCCCTGAAAATTTGGAGGCACTACCTTTATGGAGAGCATTGTGAAGTGTACACTGACCATAAGAGTTTAAAGTACATATTCACTCAGAAAGAATTTAATATGCGGCAAAGAAGATGGTTGGAACTCCTGAAAGACTATGATTTGGATATCAAATATCATCCAGGCAAAGCTAATGTGGTGGCTGACGCTCGAAGCAGAAAGTTAGCAGTAAGTTCATCTGCACTACTCACCACCCAGCCACAGGTTCAGAAGGATCTTGATAAGCTGCAGGTTGAAGTAATTGTACAAACTACAAAAAGTCTGCTGGCCACTCTAAGGATACAACCGACACTGATCGACAGAATAAAGATCGCTCAGCAGTCTGACGCACGCACAGGTCAACTCAAGGATGAAGTAGAAAAAGGGTTACGACCCGAACTCCAGATTCACTCAGATGGTACCCTGAGGTTCGGTCATCGATTGTATGTCCCAGCTGATGTGGAATTAAAGAAAGAAATCCTAAGAGAAGCCCACCAATCCCGCTTCTTCGTTCACCCCGGCAGTACCAAGATGTACAGGGACCTCCGAGAGCATTACTGGTGGAAGGGTATGAAAAGAGAAATAGCTGAGTATGTTGCCCGATGCATGACCTGTCAGCTGATAAAAGCAGAACACCAGAGACCGGCAAGGTTACTAGAGCCATTAGAGATTCCAGAATGGAAATGGGAGCATATCACTATGGACTTTGTTACAGGAATTCCAAGAACAGTAAAAAGGAATGATGCAGTGTGGGTGATTGTCGACCGCCTCACAAAGTCAGCTCACTTCCTACCCTTTAGGGTTGGAACCTCATTGGACAGGCTGGCCCAAATATACATTAATGAAATTGTGCGCCTACATGGAGTGCCAGTGAGCATCGTCTCTGATCGCGACCCCCGATTTATATCCAAATTCTGGGGAAGCTTTCAGAAGGCCATGGGTACCGAATTGAGGCTCAGTACCGCATACCACCCCCAAACCGACGGTCAGTCAGAACGAACAATACAGACCCTAGAAGACATGTTGAGAGCTTGTACCATGGACCTAGGTGGAGGCTGGGACGACCACATACCTCTGGTAGAGTTTGCCTACAATAACAGTTACCATTCCAGCATCCAAATGGCACCATATGAAGCTCCATATGGAAGAAAATGCCGATCTCCTCTGCATTGGGATGAGGTCGGAGAGCGAAAACTACTCGGTCCTGAATTGGTTCAGAGTACTAGAGATAAGGTACTGCTAATAACGCGAAGACTACAAGCCGCTCAGGACAGACAGAAACGATGGGCTGACAAAGGCAGGAGGGAATTGGAATTTTTGGAGGGGAACTTTGTCTTCCTAAAAATTTCTCCGTCAAGGGGTGTTACCCGATTTGGGCGGCACGGTAAACTGAGTCCCCGCTACATCGGCCCATTCGAGGTTCTCGCTAAAGTGGGCAGGGTCGCCTACAAGCTGGCCCTACCTCCAGAGTTATCAGGAGTACACGACGTCTTTCACGTCTCCCTCCTACGCAGGTACATCCCAGATCCCAGCCATGTATTACAGTATGAACCCTTGCAGATAAATGAAGACCTGACCTATGAGGAAGCTCCTCTGCGCATCGTCGATAAGAAGGAGCAAATTCTTCGGAGGCGTACCATCCCTTATGTCAAAATTCAGTGGACCAACCACACTGAACGGGAAGCCACCTGGGAACTTGAAGAGGAGATGCGCCAAAGTTACCCCCAGCTCTTCGAAGATAGAGGTATGTATAATTTCGCGGACGAAATTTATTTTAAGGGGGGTAGGATGTAATGTCCGGGCCCACAACCTACTAGGCCCAATAAGAAATAGGCCCAGTTAGGGGTTTGGGCCCAAATTTTTACTGTGGGCAGTATTATTAGAATGGCAACCAGGAAGAGGTTGCCACCTCATGCTAAGAGATGAAGGGACAAGGCCACAACTGGCCGACAGAGGGAGGGCCACCTCACGCCCCACGTGGCCAGGCCAGGCACAGTGGCAGGGCAAGGGGGGCGGCTGTTAGTCCCGGAGCCAGAGGGTGGGAGAGATGGGACTTCACAGAAGGAAATCCCCAGCCATGCAAACCCTGAGACGGTGACCTCACCCCCTGCTGACAGCCGATTCCGGCGCACCTGAGACAGGGGGGCGGCTGACAGTCCCGGAGCAAGGAGGAAAGGAGAGGATGGGACCTCTCAGAGGGGGGTCTCATCCCTTAAACCGATTATTTAAGCCTCTGCCGGCAACCCCAAGTCACAGACCCCCTAAAATTTTGAACGAGAGAGAGAGAGCCGAAGCCCTGGAGCCTAAGGCCAAGGAGCCCTGAAGCTCTGAGAAAGGGGGGACTACCAGGGAGGAAGCACTGCCCGACTACAACCGACTAAAACCAGGTATGGACCCCCTGTTAATAAAATTTTAAAGTCTGGAGAAACCCTCTGTGGAGGATTTCCCCTCTGTTTCAACAACGAAACAGAGAGGAGGAGACCGGCAGAAGGGAGAAGGGTCACGGGCCGGACCCATGGACCCCGGACCGGCCTGAGAATGGCCGCGACCCAAGACCAGGCCCGATGACCACTCGGCCGAGCCGCCTGCAAGGCACCGCACCCTCGGCTGCGGCTACTCTAGGGCTCGGGGGGCAGCCCGGGCCGCCGGATCTGGCTGAGCCGGCAACAGAGGTGGCCACAAGGCCACCAGCCCCGGCCGGACCGCCACCTCTTCTCCGGCAAGAGGTGGTGGTGCCGGAAGGAAGGACCAAAGAAAAGAAAAGGAAGAAGGGAAGAAGAAAGAAAAAAAAAAAAAATGAACTCACCGGACCTTAAGGCTTCATCCCCTCCGGCCATGCCCTGCCGTGGACGGAACGGATGGAGGCTCTTGGGTATAGCCCGGACTCCGACCCATCTCCGAGCCCCCTTCCCCTCTCCGGCATCACTTCGGAGAGAGGAAGGGCCGGCCTCCCTTTTCGCCGGTGCACCGGGGGGAAACCCTCGCCTCGGTCGGTGGATCGGGGGGGAGCCTCGTCTCCCCGGTCGCCTGCGGGAGAAGAAGGGGAGGAGACAGTGGGTTCCGGTGGGGGGGCGAAGGGCCGGAGGCTAGGGTCTCGGCGAAAACAAAGAAGAAAGAAAAGAGAGGGAGTGACCGAGAGGGGGAAGGCCATAGATCTGGCCGGAGGAGAAGAAGGGGAGCCGGAGGACCAGCCGGAGGCGTGGGTTCCGGTGGAGACGAAGGAGAGAAAAGGGAGAGAGAGCGGCCGGAAGAGAGAGAGGGGAGTCGGGAAGGTGAAGAGGCGGAAGCCTCTGGAAGGGGGAGAAAGAAAACATGGTAACGGGTTTGCGGGTCGGATCCGAACCCGCAACCCGTTAAGCTTAAATATATAATTAAATGGGTTAGGTGAACCCAATAAAACCAGACCCAGTCTATTTGGGTAAACCCAGATGAGGGATGGAGTGAAATCTGAACACAATTAAACCTGAACCCGAGCCCAAGTAAATTGGGCTAAGTCTGGACGAGCCTAGACTATGAATTTAACCAAAATTAAGCCCAAATTGGATGAGGCCCAAACCCAATTCGGCTGGAATTGGTCCTAACAGACCAAACTAGTCGAAATAGGTCCAATTCAAACCCAATGCGACTAATTTGGGGCCAAATTAACTCCGGATTAATCCTGACTCAGGCCCAAATAGACCACAGTGACCCTAAACTTGGAATTAAACCCAATTAAGCTAGGGATTAAGCTTATTGACCAATTGGAAGGCCAATTAAACCATGTAGGCCCAACCAAGGCTCCAATACGGACACATTAGACTTGGGCTATAATTCGGGTAGGATCCAAACGAGTAAAAAGAAAATAATGTGCGTATTATGATGTGATTTTAGGTAACTCAGG
This sequence comes from Phoenix dactylifera, assembly GCF_009389715.1. Lineage (NCBI taxonomy): Eukaryota > Viridiplantae > Streptophyta > Magnoliopsida > Arecales > Arecaceae > Phoenix > Phoenix dactylifera. The sequence continues at coordinate 129,316 of NW_024067868.1, forward strand.
ATCCGTCACCAGGACGTAAGAAACTTGGGAGAAAGCGAATCACTGTAAGTAACCTGTCCTAATCTTTTATGGATCATGCATGAAATTTAACCCGTTATACTTGTATGGTAGGTCATGTACCCTAAATTATAAGCTGTGAATGGTGAATGTATATGGCATGCTTTAGTTATACAAGTTATGATTATATGTGCTTTATGATTTCCATTGTGCCTACGAAATAAGTAGATTACATTATATCCTAAGATATGGATTATGAATCATGTGTATGAGTGGCATGTGTTAGCCATATAATTGGTGATTATGCATAAATCATGCTTATGTAGATTTCATGATGCATGTAAGGTGAATGGAATTGCATGTCATAATTTTCATTAGCATGAGCATAAAGCATGATGATGAATTGCCTCTAGTGGTTTGCACATCTTGCAAGGGGTACCTAAGGGTTTTTGATGCTATGGGCCGAATGCAATTGAGCCGGCCTTGCCAGTGGCCGATAATGACTGAGCCAGCCCCGCCAGTGGCCGACTAATAACTGAGCAGGCCCCGCCAGTGATCGATAATGAATTCGCCTTAGCGTCCATGAGGTACCACCCATAAGAAATATTGTTCACGAACTCTTAAGAGCTACTGATCGAATGCAACTGAGCCGGCCTTGCCAGTGGCCGAGAATGACTGAGCCAGCCCCGCCAGTGGCCGCCTAATAACTGAGCTGGCCCCGCCAGTGGCCGAGAATGACTTCGCAGTAGTATCTGAGAGTATGACCACGGCATGCCGGTGGCACGATTTTCTTTATATATGCATGTTACAAGATTTCTTGTTAATGTAGGATACTGATTTATTTACTCAGCATGAATATTTTATTATAATGATTTATGTAGTAGTATACATGTCAGCTTCTCAAAACCTGATTAAATATGATCAGTACGGTAGTTGATCCGATGAGATTATGCAGGACCACTTACTGAGCTATGTAGCTCATACCCGTGCATTTATGTTTTTTTTTCAGATTCCCACCAGTGACCGCTGCTAGGAGCATTTTTCTTTTGTAACAGGGCTTCCTTATTTTTGGGTGATATGAACATATTTGTGTACATAAACTGTGTAGAAGCTCTGTACTTTATATGAACCAGTACGTTGTAATACCTTCTTTTTGATATATGTAAGTTTGATTGCTTTTGACTACCTGTTGACCATGTACGAGGCTGCGTACTATTGTGGGCAGTAGTCGGCAATAGCACGGCCGTGTCACGGATCCGGATCCGGGGCGTGACAGGTAGCCTCTACCTCTAATTTGAAAAATTACTCCTAATTCTTTAGTGGGCACTAGAACCCAATAGATCACATATAGGCCCGAGTCTGGCTTTGCCAACCCATATGCATCTATTGGTAGGTTCTTAACCAATTGCTTCACCAAGCAACTTCTAGTGATGATTTTGCCCTAGGTTGTCCGGCAGGCGTGTGACGCCTCCATCGAATACCCTAGTCAGGTCCAACCATTAAATGATAGGGTTAAGTCTAATCAACTAATAGACGACCAAGCCCGAGTGTGGCTCGGCTCACCTGACCGCCTATTGAAGGTACACTTAACTCATCATATATTGAATGACAATTTCAATGCTTGATAAGTACCAGGCATGTAGCGCCTCCAATAATTATCAAAATATTGGACCCATTATCACCCAATTTAATGGAGGGCTATGATCTAGTTATCCCCATAACCATTTCATTTTAAGGACCTAATAATTTTAGAGAATTTCATAATTAGGATAGATGAGAAGATCCGGTTAGTCTAATTTCTTCCACTGACTTCACCAAATCAGATTAGACTCAAACCGGTTAAGGAGACACCTAAATCAGTCATACTGATTTTCCTTAAGGCATGGGCTAACTCGAATCATTAAGTGATCCAATCAAAATGTGATTGACCATGTCGGCCAGGTAAGTGAGATCGGTGGAAGGGATATGCCATTAACTCGACAAAGACGAATCAGTGCGAGTAGCTCCCAATTAAAAACCACCGGTCAAAACTGCCAAACTTACCTTAGACACCGACTGGTTAATCAATTTCGATTTGATTACTCAATTGACTCGGGCTACACCTCTGAGCCTAAATCAAGTTCCATCTTGGTCTAATCAAAGACATGGAATTGATCAATCTACAACTATTGTATTTAACCTAGAGTTTTCTTGACCTAATCTAGTTACTACTTAATTAGATTTGATCAATTAACTCTAATTAGACCATGTTTGATTCTAACCTTAGGTCTAACCCAATCCTAAGAACTTGATTCAAGCTAACCCATATGCCCAAAGAATTATGCAATGTTAATTAATTGAGTTACAATTCTATTTCATAACACTTAATTCTCAATTAAGTTTAGACTTATGAAAGTTTTGATCATTGCATATTTCTTTTTAATTACATATTAATTACAATCTTTCAGTTCTTAAAACATATTTTCAGATCTGAGTTTTTGTAATTAATCACATGTAATCAGATTTAATTCATGTTTAAGTCATTATGTTTTATGTTCATGCATCACATATACATAACAACATGAATTAATACAAACAACATACATCTTATGTATTTGTTTTTTCACTTTTATTTTCAGATCTGATTTGTTCATTAAAATCAGAGATCATATGAATCATAAACTTTATTTAGATCTAATCTAAACAATATTATGATTTCAGATTTATTCATGTTACTAATCCTAACACAAACATGCATCATATGCATCCAAAATTTCAGATCTACTTAATCATGCATAATCAGCAATTAAATCAATCATAAAAAGTACTTTAGATCTAATCTAAACGTGTTAATGATTTCAGATTTAATTGCAAGAATTAAAACATAAAAGTTTAAACATAAACCTTGCTCTGATACCAATGAAAGTTATTCCTAGGTTCTTCGGTGTTTAGCATGCTGAATTTTTTTTTTTTTTGAAAACCATGGCTGAACCTGATCGGGTTGCCTACGTACCCCTTCACAAGAGAAATCAAGCCACACGTAGTTCTTTTAAAATTTCAAAAATACAGCGGAAAAATGAATCAAACAATTTAATTCATGCATGCTTACAAGATCAAATCTAGAAATCAGCACATTAAGAACACATAGGATTATGCAGGAATCGTTTAAATAATTATGCTAAAACTTTTATGCATGATTAACTATCAGATCTGAAACTTAAGAACTCTATTCCAATTAATCTCCGAATATCCATCGAATGGATTCTGGAGATATCTCCGTGAGGAGCCCCAAAAGAGGGTAAAACCTCGGAGAATCGGACCTAGACCTTGACACCATAATAAATGATTAATGCTAGATTAATACCTTTTATGATGGATGAAAGTTGTGAATCTGATTCTTGACTTCGCAGCCACGCACACGAATGGCCTCTACGAGAAGTACACGCGAAGTCCTGAAGGATCTTCTTCCGCAACAGTGCTAGCAGTTGCAGAACACTTGAAAGCTGAAATCTGCCCGTCGGGATTCAATCAACTCTTGATCAATCGTCTTGAAGCAGATGGAGATGAGGTTTGTAAGGAAAGTAGAGGACTCAGATCTGATCTTGAATCTTCTAGATATTCACCCTGAAAACCCTATCTAAAATGGAGAAGAAGAGGAAGAGGAGGCGGGTGAGGTGGAAGGCTGCAATGGATGTCTTTTTGGTGCCCATGTTTGACCCCTTTTAATGGCCTCCGAATTTTCATTCAAAATTCGAAATTTATTTTCAGAAAACCTCTTTTAGTTGGCACATGCAAAGGAATAGGAACAACCCAAATCAGATCTCAACCAAATCTGATTTAAATTCAAATTTTAAACACATGTGCAAGAGGGAAGGAATTTGAAATCCATGCGGCAAGGTAAAACACTTCATAATTTCGAAATCACCTCTTGAAATTTGAATTTAATCCATTCAAAAACTCATACGCCACCTTGGCTGATGGTTTGAGTGATTAAAATCATTTAACACATTGCTTAATGTTTGAATTTAAATTCAAATAACAAACAATGTCGCCATGTGTCAAGCAATGGGTCCATGTGCCATGCAATAATTTTGGTTTATTTAAAATTCATGAAATCCAATTCCATGTCACCAATAATTGCCACATCATCTGAGCCTAATCTCCTTGGGTTGCACCTAATCAAATTTGGTCAAACCCGAATTAAAACAAAGCAATTTGGTTGAACCCAATCTAATGAGGTCAGACCCTGATTGAGCTCAAATTGAATCCAATTCAATTTTGGCTCATGCAAACTCAATCAAATTGAATTAATTACTTTGTGTTGGACCTAATCCAATTAGGTCAATCCCCAATTAAGAACAAATTAATTTAAAATTAATTTGATCAGCTTAAGTCCTTTTTGGTTCTAACCTAATCCAATCAGGTCAAAATCCTGATTGAGCCCAAACTTGAATCCAATTCAATTTGGCTCATCCTTAGCACAATTACTCAATCAAATTGAGTTTATTAGTAATTTAATTACTAATTAATCCTTCAATAATTACTTTAATTATTTTATAAGATAATTTGCCAATCAAATTGACCAAATTATTCCTGAATGATTCTTAATCATTCATCAGCTTTCTTGATCAATCAGAAATCTTCTATGCGTGTGACCTCATAGGTTCGAACCTAAGCCGGTAGTATAGGAACAATTTCCTACACTAATTGATGTGACCATCTAGCAATGGTACCCAACGTCCGGATAGGCCGAATATATGCGAAGCAAATATTCTGGAACCCTGAACTATGGTTACTGTATAATTCAATCCCTTTGACTCCTAATGCCAGGATGACTTAGAGCTCACTGTCAACCCTATAATTAGTACATCCATTATGTGATTAACTTTAGATATCCCGTGACTCCTCACTGGGATTACCCTGGCCAAGATTTTGCTAAATTAATCACAAGACATTATCTCCTATTTTCAGGAGGGGTCAATTTCATCTTGACTCACAACTGACTACGCAAGTACTTGACTGCACCCAGTGACCTTCCGTCACTGAATTAGAAATTCAGGTAGTCCGGTACCAAAGTACAGTGAGTTGCTTGCTAGTCACAGGTTGCGGTCTCAGGTCAGAGGGCCAAACTTATACCCATATCCACTCGGAATATCTCTCGACAGTAGAGCATTCCGGAATTGTCACGTTCAGTTAAATGTATTCCTACACTTCACCTGTGTGGCATACCAGTGTCTCCACACTCCTTGGTTAAGAGGACAACCAACGTATATGTCACACAACGACCTAATCTCGATAATGCTGTCGTCCTAGTAACAACATATCATTTGGTCGCGAACAAGTTTAAGGACTCAAAGATAAATCCTCCTTTATCATAACATAAGTCCTAAGGACTTCATCATATAAGAGTTCATTTGAAGATGAAATAATGAATAATGCCAAATAACACTTTATTAATTTATCAATTCATTTACAAAATTCAATCATCAATATGCTGACGATTGACATTTAGGATACAAATCCCAACAGTCCAAGTCCAAGAAACCATACAATCCAATACTGGTCTAATAAATAAACCTAATCCAGTACAATTCTAGTTTAAATAGAGCATCCAGACAACAACTAGCCCAACCTAAATGGCCAACTGCATTTTTTTCCCCCAAAATTCCTGACAAAAACATGTCAGTTCTCATATTTTCTTGGTAAATGTGAGTGCCTACTTACAAGTATATCGCTCCGTGGGAAACACAAATCCTATGGTTGGCAGGTTTCTATTGTGCCAGATTGACAAGATATTATTACCTACACTGCATGCACCACGGCGCACAGTAATCAATCACGGTCGTTGATTTCTGTGGGCTTCATTCATCGAATACTTCTATCATCATAGGAATCAGTGATTGTCACTGGCTGCAAGCATGGTCATATTAGGACCAGGTCAATAAAATGCTTGAGTATAAATTAATTGTTTTGACAACTCAGTCAAGATAACTTTACAATTTCCAATACTAAAAGCATGAAGGGATCTATCCGTTGGTTGATATGAATCTACTGCATAAAGAATCATGTTCTGCTAACTCTCGTGAACCGAAAAAAAGAGATAAACAATATATTAAATGATGGCTATTTTTTGCAAAATATCTATTTTCTATCATACCTTGACATGGATTAGGTGACATAACTTGATCATGTCCAAAGGTTGGGAGTTTGGTCGTCCCCCGATGGTAGATAGCTGTTGAGATACATTTCGCATCGTCGGACGAGAATGCGGGTTGTTATCCAAACACTGAAATGCTGTCATAACTACTGCAACTAACTCATTTGCAGCTTGAGTTGTAAGAGGTGGTAATCGCGGGTCTAATATATCTTTCAGAAAGGTGTTTTCACCGACCGGAGAAGATAAAGTAGAGATGAGATCTCCTGGATGCTTTCCCATTACAATCTCAAGTGCAATTACTCCAAAACTATATACATCACATTTCTCGGTAACCCTCAATGTGTATGCAAGCTCTGCAACAGACAAGAAAAAATATATAATCAAATTTTTATTGTCAACCACTTCTAATAGAGCTAGTTACATCGATTTAATTAGCTCTAGAGTCCACTTGTAATTGCAACATAAGGTATCTGATTTAATATAAAAAGTTCAGAGCATTCTCAATTGTGTTTGTCCCTCACAAAAGCAAGTCAGCATGTAATCAATAATTTACTATGTATTACATAGTCTAGTACAAATTATAGCTTTGAAAATGTAATAGTATTAAAAGTTAAACAAACACATCTTCATGTCAACTTGGTCACATGAATGTCATGGAGAATAACATGTAATTAGCTAATCCTAATAAGAACAAAAAAGAAACAATAACTCTTTTTGAGGAAAAATATTGTGTCTCTTTAACGAGCATGGAAGTGTGTAATGCATTGATAAGTTACCACGGTCATAGCTATGTTACCTTTTTTTCTATAGAGATAAACCTAAAGATGCTCTTAACATATCTCGAACAATGTATTAAAAAATATAAACAAATTTGTAACGCCATTGTTCTTACATTACAAACAAGGAATTGCAGCATACCTGGGGCCAAATATCCTCGTGTGCCTGCAAGCATACTCCAATTAGATGAATCAGGCTTTAGAAGTCTAGCAATACCGAAGTCCGAAATACAAGCCTTGTATTCTGAATCAAGTAGAATATTATTACTTGTTATGTCTCGATGCACTAATGGCGGAGCGCAATCATAGTGCATGTATGATAGAGCATGACCAATATGTTTTACAACATCCACTCTTTTGGACCAATCCAATTCAGCGGCACCTTCACTTCGGAGAATATTTGCCAAGCTTCCTCTCTCCATGTATTCACAAACAAGAAACTTATGTCGAGCACTAGAGCAAAAACCATAAAGCTTCACAATATTCCGATGTTGGATATGGGTCAGTGCACGTATTTCGTTCCAAAAAGTTTGCTTGTCGGGTGTGTTTTCAATTTCTAATTGATGAAATTTCTTTACAGCAACCAACTTGCTGCTTGGCAGCAGTGCTTTGTAAACACTGGAAAATGCTCCAGTGCCAATGCAGTACTTAGCATCAAAATCCTCTGTTGCTTGAATGATGCCATTGTATACATCTTCTCCATTGAAGTTCCAAATAGAGAATCCCCCTTCTTCAATACTTGCATTATTTATCGCATATTTCTTTCTTCTAATAATTAGGAAAGCAAATAAAACAAATATAAATAAGATACTAGGAACAGTAATTAACAAGAGAAGTTTGTGGTGCTTATTTGAATCATCTTTGCTGGTTGTAAACGAGCCACATGAAGGCAAACCTTTCACTACACCACACAAACCCTTGTTGTGGGTGAACCACATCACTGGAGCATTCTGAAAAATTCTGTTATTGGGTAGTGGGCCTTCTAATTCATTGTATGATAATTCTACAGATAACAAGCTAATCATATCACTCAAAGATGATGGAACATGACCGGTCAGCTTATTGTGTGATAGGTTCATAACTTCTAGCTTATTCAGTTTGCCAAATTGTGATGGTATCTCTCCAGTAAATGAGTTGTAGCTTAGATCTAGGAAGACTTGTAGGTTTACTAGATTTCCAATTTGAAAGGGAATGCTTCCATTAAAATGATTGTTTCCAAGCTTTAGCGATTGAAGTTTTATGCAGTTGCCTAATTGTTCTGGTACCCTTCCTCTTAGTTGATTTGCTGACAGATCGAGAATCTCCAAATTAGATAGTTCTCCAAATTCTGGATATACCTCTCCAACAAGTTGGTTATTGCTCAAAGTCAAGTTATATAGATTAGTTAACTTGCTCAGATCCTTCGGAATCTCTCCTGATAGATAGTTCGAGGAAAGGTCAAGTTCTTGTAGTCCTGTCAACTTTCCAAGTTCTGCTGGTATGCTTCCTGTAACCTTGTTGCTGGAGATTCTTAAGAGTGACAAATTATGACATCCTCCCCAATTTGGTGAGAGCTTACCAGATAGTCTGTTGAAGCTTAAATCGATGTACCAGAGATGTGGATACACTCCAAGATTTTTAGATACATCCCCGGATAGTTGGTTCTGCTGAAGTCGGACAGTGCTCAGGCTTGTACAATTTGTCAAGCTTTTGGGAATCGGACCTTCAAAATGGTTGTTGCTCAAAACAAGATAATATAGAACTCCTCCTTTGCATATGTCATGGGGTAAATTGCCAGAAAAATTGTTGTTCATCAATTGGAGAAGTTTCAAATTTGTAATATTGTTAAATTCCTGAGGCAAATAACCAGATAGTCGATTGTTGAATAAGCACAAATTAGTAAGATTGGTTAAGCTTCCAAAAGATGGAGGGATTGAGCCAGAGATCTGATTTTCAAAGAGGTACAAGTGTTCAAGCTTGGTTAGATTTCCTATATTAGCAGGGATTGAACCATTTAAAAGGTTGGTATAGATTTCCAAATCTCTCAAGCTTATCAAGTTTCCTAATTCATGAGGAATTGATCCAGAGATCTGATTTTCAAAGAGGCACAAGATTTCAAGCTTGGTTAAATTTCCTAAGCGAGTGGGGATGGAACCTACTAAACTATTTTGTTGAAGTGATAGCCCAGTTAACTTCACTAGATTTCCTATTTCATGAGGAATTGATCCAGAAAGATGATTATCCCAAAGACCGAACCAGTCAAGCTTGGTCCAGTTTCCCAAGCTAAGAGGGATGAAACCTGTCAGATTGTTATAACCCATGTCTAAATAAACTAGGTTTACGAGATTCCCTAATTCAGGAGGGATGGAGCCAGATATCCCGTTGTTGGAGCAATCCAATAATTGAAGCCGGGTTAAATTTCCCAAAGTGGGAGGGATGGAACCTGTAATATGGTTGGTGTAGATTGTCAACTCCAAGAGATTCCCAAGCCTTCCTAATTCCTTTGGGATGGTACCTGAAAGGTTATTCTGGGATAGGTATAAGAAGTTAAGCCTTGTCATATTACTTAGCCAAAGAGGAATAGAACCACTTATCTGATTCTCACTAAGATTGAAAGAGTTGAGCTTTGTCAGAGAGCTGATCTGTAGTGGAATTGTCCCTATGAAGTTATTAGTGCAGAGATCAAGAGAGGCGAGCTTCGAAAGAGAAGATATTGTGGGAGGGATGCTTCCATAGAGCTTGTTGAATGTGAGGTTGAGACTGGTAAGTGATGACAGGAGGGAGAAGTTGAGGGAAATCAACGTTCCTGCCAGACCCATATGGGCCAGATTCACCTCTGTGATCACATGTCGGCCTCGACGTGTGACGCTGCATGCGATTCCAGTCCAGTTGCATGGACTAGTGTTGAGGCTCCAAGATTCAAGTGATCCTTGGCTCTGGAGGCTGGCTTTCCACTGGAGGAGGGTCCTCCCTTGGGATGCAAGTGAAGTTGATGCCAAGGCAAGAAGAAATGAAAGGATTGGAAACAGAAGAAGGGTGGAGAGGAATTTTGGAGGTGACATAGCTAAGGTTCTGATAGGCCCAAGGTGTTTCAAAGTTATTGTAGTTGTTGAGAGAGAGTTCGTGGCCTTTTATAGCCACCATCTAGTTGCATATTCCTTTGCGCATGTCTACCGTAAGGGACAGGTGATAGAAATTTTTGTGATGCTTTGAATGTTTCAAGCTGAACAAGGGTTGGCGGATAGTGACTTTACCCAAACCCTACGAAACTGGACTGGACTTTGGGAACATGTCATGCTCTATTTCAACCAATGGGTGACTGGCATGTAATCAATATCGGTGGGGCCATCATGTCTGCCTTGTTTTTGTTGGGCACTATGTTGCCATCCACCTACAGTTCTATCTCTCCTTCAACAAAAAGTCTTTGGTTGTATCTCTCCACCGTTCGCTAGTGCTATGGGCTTCAAACTTATCCTTCAGTGGCTGTTGTCAGCTTATAAAATTCTTCCGTGATTGCCATGGCGCGCCGCCGCCACGTAGTGCATGTGATGTGGAATATAATTTCTTCAACTGCAGTCTCTATCCCATTTGAGAAATAGATGCATCACTAAAAGCCAAACGAAAGGGATGGCATTTGATTCTGAAATAAAATAAACGATGGGAGTTTTATAACCTTTAAACACGTATCGTAGCGAAGAAAGAGAGCATCCTCGAAATCAAAGAATCCAAGCTTAGCCACTCATCTTACATCTGTTGAAAAGTAATGCCCTTCTTTGGTCTAAGGAATATTCTGGAATAACATTTTCTATGTTGGCGTCAAGTTTCCAAGTGTTTCTCTTAGTCAAAAGTTATTTAAGGTGTAAGTCCCCTCACGCCACGTCTTGTAGAAAATGTTTCTCATGCAGAGAAAGGGTGCCATGTAGCATTAGAGATATGGAATATCAAAAAGTGCAAAGTCTCTGACATATATTAATTGCATTTCAATCTTACACATCAACCCATGCGCCAATTTGGTTAAATTAACAAAAAGACAACCCAATGCACAAGAGTACTACCAGCGGGGTCTAGGAGGGTTAAATATACATGGCCTTACTCTCTCACATATGGAGAGCTTTTTTCCGTGTTTTGAACCCATAACACACCCAAGCCACAACAAAGCAAATTTATCAGTATGCCAAGCCTTACTCTCACTTGATTAAATTAAATTAATATTTTTCTATTTCATTGCTTTGTATGGTCCGCTTTGTTCATCGAATCACCAAAACACTATTCAGCCATTAACCTATATTTCTATGCCATTAACCTATATTTCTATGGCTAGCTAGTATTAGCTCATTTAGTTGGTATCTAACAATACTGCATAGAAGAGGCCAAGAGTTTGAGACTGAGGCCCCGTTTGAGAGAGCTTTTGGAGGGCCAAAAAGTATTTTCTGGCTCTCCAAAAGCACTTTTGGATGAAAAAGGGTGTTTGGTAAAAATTTCAAGAAGTTGTTTTAGTTTTTTCAGAAAGCTATAAACAGCTTTTTAGAAGAAGCTCCATTTTGGAGCTTTCCGAAAAAGCTGTTTTGAGCTTTGTCGGAAAGCTATTTTTTTGACCAAAATACCAATAATAAAATATAACAATTACATACTTTATCTTTTTATAAACCTAAAAATCTGTTGGAGCCCTAACAAAGAATCCTAGCCGTGAATCAGACTTTCTTCTGTACAAAAAAAGGTATTCTTGTTTCCTATTATTATTTTATACCTTTATTATTATATTATACTATAAATATAATATTATATTACATTATATCATAATATATTAATATGTTATGTTAAATAATTTAATATTATGTTATATTATGGAAAATTAATTTACGTAATAATTATAATATTTTATAGCTTTATTATTGTATTATACTATAAATATAATATTATATTACATTAAATCATAATATATTAATATGTTATGTTAAATAATCTAATATTATGTTATATTATGAAAAATTAATGTACGCTAATAATTATAATATTTTGTACCTTTATTATTATATTATACTATAAATATAATATTATATTACATTATATCATAATATATTGATATGTTATGTTAAATAATTTAATATTATATTAAATTATTATGTTATAATATACAATGTTATATTACTATATTATAATAATATTATATTACATTACAATAATATTATACTATATCATATATTTATATATTAATATATGTTATATTTGATTATGTTCTGTTATATAATACTATGCAATATCCTTTATGGTAATTTTGTCGTACAAAAGTACTTTCTCAGTTTATTTACCAAACACATGTTAAAGTGCCACAGCACTTTAGAAATGTAGTTACCAAATAGCAAACAGCTTTTTATAAAAGCTCTACTTCAGAAAGCTCTACTTCTAAAAGCTCTACTGCCAACAGCTCCCCTAAACAGAGCCTGAGGTTAGTGACTTGGAATTGCTATTAGATGAACCAATCGCTGCAAAGTCAAGGAAAATGATGAAACTTCATGATTTTTTTGTAGATATGATTTTCCTTTTGCTGGTATTACTTTTCGATATGAAACTATTAGCAAACACTCTGAGTGGTCGAATACCAGAACAAATTGGGGCTGCAATAAACTCTGCCTGCTTAAGATGACCAATAATGTTTTGAATGAAACTATTCCACATCAAATTGGTAACCTGTAAGAATTACTCAATCAAAGCAACAATTTCTTCATGGGTATAATATTCCATCACAACTAAGCAAGCTACTAATGCTAAAACACCTCGCATAACAATTTAGGAGGTTCCATTTCATCATCTCTTCGAGGCATGGTTAGCTTGTCATCCATATATAGATTTATCATACCTTCTGGAGGGTCCTTTAATTTTATCTGATAACCAGTTTTTCCAAAATGCTCCAAGAGAGTTGCTTGTTCATGATAGAGCCTTGTGTGGTTATGTGCACGGTTTACCTCCATGTGACACACTTTCAACAAGAAAATGCTAATCAACGCCATAAAGTCATGCTCTTGACAATTATATCTATTCTAGGCTCGTTATTTCTTTTATTCTTGCTTCGCTAAAGTTGCTCTAGCCTTCTTCAAGAAGCACAAAATCCAATTTGAAACAAATGTGGTTAATGGAATGAATGGTTTGGCATTTTGATGGGAAAGATGCATACAACAACATCAGCTTAGCCACAGAAGATTTTGATGACATATTTTGCATTCGCAAAGAGCTTGTGAGGGCTCGTGCAGATATATATTTAGTTCCAGATCAACTATACATTAGGTAGATCTTCCGTGCTTATATAGGATCAAAGAACTCGAATAACACCCTCCAGCTAACCTTCTACATAAGATCTCAGATTGTGACAAATAATATTAGAGAAGATTTTAGTACATGATACTATATAAGATACTGCAACATAGGCTCTTTTGGTGTTGACTACAGATCCGCCGTGGTATTTGTGATTGATGTTGATTGGAATTAGACCTTTAAACACCCCAAATTTGGCACTAGAACATCGTGATGCCTTACGGGAAGTTGCTCCACTACTAAATACAAGTTTCTTGTATATTAATACATGAAAAAAAGAAAGTTTGGCATCATACTTTTAGAATGAGGAAGAAACCATTGAGTTTGGCTGGGAAAAGAGGCTGAATATTGTCAAGGATGTTGCTGATGTTATATTGTATGCGCACCATGATTGCACTCCACCAATAGTACATGGAGACATAACAAGCAATGACATTCCACTTGATTCAAAATTTAATACTTGCATCACAAAATATGGTATTGCCAAATTGTTGTTGTCACGCCCTGAACCCAGCACCCGGGTCCGGTATGCGACCGGCCGCATGAGTCCTAGAGCAATGCCCTAAAGATCATGCAAGGCCTATGATTAACAAAAATTTCAATAAATCCACAAGAAATTGATAATTCAAATAGACAAATCCGTCATGTCCAAATAAACAAATTAGTTCAATTACAAGATCTTCAAATGTTCATCAACATCAAAGAAGGATAAACAAACTAACTAACTAATGACTCTGGTACTTGCACTCTGCGTCCATCCCATCCAAATCTATGCATCCTGCAACTCTGGTAAAGAAACAAAAAGAAGGGGGTGAGCTTTACAGCCCAGTAAGAACCCCTACACATCCACACCAACACAATAATAATATGAATTTGAAAATCACGACAAATCAATGCACATATCATAAAATCATATACCGGCTATCAAAAGCTCGAATAATCAGTATAAATATGCAAGTCAAATGTCCACAAAAATTCAGCCACTCAAGTGTGATACGTCATACAATATCTCAAAATCTTCAATTAATGTTTTCAATGCTTTTTCTTTCCATTCTCTATTAACTTGATCCGGATCAATTATCTTTCCGACTTTGGGCTACATCCCGGTCACGTTTCCGGCCCGTGACGGGGCAATCGATAGTATCACATTTCCAGCCTGTGACGGGGCAATCGATAGTATCACATTTACAGCTTGTGACGGGGCAATCGGTAGTATCATATTTTCAGCCTGTGACGGGGCAATCGATAATATCACATTTCCAGCCTATGATGGTGCAATCAATAATAACGAGATAAGCCCAAAGTCCCTGTTCATTTAATCAATTCACACACACACATTAATTCCCTTTTCCATCTTATATCCGGCCTAGACTAACCAAGGTCACGTTTCTGGCCCGTGACAGGGCAATCAATATAACATGGTTAGTCTATCCACCATATCCATTAGTCTAATTATGAAATGTAAATTATGCTCAGGATTGTATCCATCATACTATCAATTACAAACAAATATAACCAAAACACGATTTAATACCATCCTATCATAGGAACCATATTTATAAATCCAATTATGCAGGTGTAGGTTATGCGCATACATGCATCCACCATGGAACCAATCATAAGCCAACACGATCAAAAAATATAATTTAATATAAAACTATTTTTGCTTTGTCTGGATCATAGCATATCAAACATATATGGTGTAAAAATATTTATATCATGCAGGATTGGCATACAAGGATTCTTACCCATTATTGAAAACTCAGACAACTAATCACCCGCTCTCACGGCGATCTATAAACCGGAACGCGCAGGACTCCGCTCAGCGTTCCTTCCGTCCAATAGATTGTTCCCTTACACAGTCAAATCATCATTAAAATTTACTCAAGACATATGATAATCCAGGACCCCTGTTTAATCCTCTAAAGGGTCCTCTAAAATCTAGCATTTCCAAGGACTATGTAGAGCCCTCAAAACAATGAACTCCCCGGATCTAAGTTTAGAGGGAGAGAGAGCCCCATCTAGAGATAAACTAGAGAGAGAAGAGGAAAGTAAAGACGAGTGGCTCTCCCTCTTCTCTCTCCCTCTCCTTTCTATTCTCCTCGTGGCCATGCTCGGTGGCAGTGGCCACCTGTGGCCGACGACCCCAGCAGTCGACGGTGTTAGAAGTATGCCCTAGAAGCTAATTTGGCAGACGCATTATTTTATTCTAGGACATAATTTTGTACTTGACTATTTATTATTTAATAAATAAAAGGCATCTTTTTCATTCATGTTCTTATGTGTCCATGAATCGTCCAAGGAATTAATAAGATGATGACGCATATTCTCAAGAGTTGAGAATTTGAGGCATGTGTCATTGGTGATTAATTTCTGAATTGCTCCTGATCGATGGATCATCACGAGGACGATGATTAATGCGCTGAGATTAGTGCACATATTGCTTTCTTTGATGGACGAGTCTTGAGTCCACAGTGTAGGGACACTGGAGCAATTGTGCAAGTGCTTGTTAGAGAACAAGGGTACTGAGCGTGACCAACACAAGAAGTCACTTGGATGTCTATCCACTTGTCAGTGACTTGCTTGATGTTGCAGTAGTGTGACTGGTCCTTTGACCTGCGATGCTTCGGCTACTCACAGTAAGGTTATTGTAGTTTGACTGCACCAAATACATGGTCTCTAGCCATATGGGTCCATGCAATATAGATTGGCTGCAGTAGGTTCACAGTAGGAGTAGGGTATGCATCTACAAGGAATCTATCGACCTTGATAGATAAGGAGAGATCCTATGTGATTTATAAGACTGAGTTCGTAAGACCTCGGCCAGGGCAGATTGCACAGTGGAGAAAGAGTTCTCCGCTCTCGAACTTAAGTCGAATAAATCTTGACATATGACAGACGAAGGGGTTGACGAGTTATCCATGACCTCCGTCTTGTAGGGATCCACGATAGAAGGACTGTATCACATGATAACTGCACCTAGAGGTTCATCATTCTATTCTGCTGGGTAACCACTACATCTGCTAGGTGTCACTGGTGGATGGTGGGACTCATAGGGATTATCTTGATGATCGATAAACCCTAATGAGTAGAGTTGGAATCATTCCGACCCATTGAAAGGAGTTTTCAATGATATTGTGATAGAGATCACAATATATCTCACTACCAGTCAGAGTAGAACCTATGTCGTCACACACACTAGAGGCATTGACCGATCCGATGGTTGAATCGTGATTAGGAATCACAAGTAATCAATTCGATTGATAATAAGTTGAAGAAGGAACAAAGGAAATTAATTAATTAGACTTGAAACAAGAGTCTACTTCGAGTTGGATTCTTGGAGTCCTAATTGGATTAGGACTAGAATTCCTACTTGGACTGGGATTCCTACTTGGACTGGGAATCCTATTTGGAGTAGGACTAGGATTCCTACATGGAGTAGGATTCCTATAATCCTAATGAGATTAGGAGTTTTGAATTAAATTTGGATTCCTACTTGGAGTAGGATTTTCTAGAGTCCTAATCGGATTAGGACTTCGAATTCAAATTAGAGTCCTAATTGGATTAGGACTAGAATTAAATAAATCCTAATGGGATTAGAACTTCTTAAGTCCCAATTAATTATTAATCTAATGAATCAAGATGACTCCTAATTAGATTAGGATTGAAGGGTTCAATTGAGTCATGGCTCATCAAGTTCTAATTGGATTAGGAGTTACCTAGATTAAAACCCAAATTGGTTCACCCTTGGTCCAAACCTAATTAGATTAGGACCTAACCAAAAGTGACCTTCCTAATCCTCCTTAGAGGAGGATTAGGTTAACCATGAAGGAGGGGCACACGCCCCTCCTCCTTTTCCTTGCTTGGTGCGGCAAAGAAGAGGGGCCGGCGCCCCTCTTGGAATTTAATCAAGGAGCTCCGACAAAGTAGGAGCTCCACATGCTATTTAAGAGGAGGCATGGGGCTGACCTAGGGGCATTCATTGAAGCCCTCTCCCTCTCCAATTCGTGGCCCCCTCTCCTCCCCTTTCCTTGGTTCAGCCGCAAGCAAAGGAAGAAAAAGAAAGGTGGCCTCTTCATCCTCCCTTCTTCCTTCCAACGCAGGGAAAAGAAAGAAGGCTGCAGGGGCTTTGATCTTCTTCCTCTCTTCATCCTTCTTCTTCCTCCTCCCAAGCACAATCAAGGGTTGATTAAAAGGGAGGATATCAGCCATCAAAGTTATCTCTGCAAGAGAGCTAGCACCCCGGGGAGATAGAAAGCTTGGATCGATTCCTGCTTCGTGTGGATACCCGTAGAGGCCGGGCACTTGAACGGCTTCAAGCGAACCTTCATCCAAAAACCACGATCATCAGTTTGCGGTGATCATCTACCCGCACAAGGTGAAGATCTGATCTTCTAATATTTTTAAAAAGTTTTTAATCCTTATCTATCTACGAACGGTTTTAAACAACGTTCATGCGATGAAACGGTTGATCCCGCGCATGCCTCTTCCGCTGCATCTGAAATTTTTAAAATTTTTCTGCGGCATGGGCGGGTATTCTAACAGTGGTATCAGAGCAAGGCATCGTAGATTAAGGTAAGGATTAATTATTTATAGGCTTATTAGATCTGAAATTTAAAATAATTATGCATGCTGAAAATTTTCTGCATGCAGATTTTTTCTAGGATGCTGATTTTGCATGCTGATTTTTATGTGATAAAACATGATTCTAATTGCATTGTTAATGGGATTACAAAGTTTAGAATCATGATTAGCATGATCAGCAACCTATGTCATGAGATAATCAATTAGATTTCAGATCTGAAAATTATAATTGTTGCATGTGGTGATGATCATAGGATTCAAACCTTTTGGTATCAAATGTAATGACCTGCGATGTGATCTGTAATATCATGTAATTTTTCAGATGCTTGCATGCATCTTATTTGATGTTTTGAGAGGCCTGCGTGCCTCCTAAAAGGAGATGTAATTTATTATTATTTTTATTTTACATCTGCTTGTATTTCTGTGATGTGATGTACGTCAACGATCAAGTTGAAGACAAGGCATGAGATGAACTGCGATCCAAGTGGTTGATGGCGATGGGATCAAGAGTTGATCAAGGATTGAGTCAAGGAGGCTTGGAACCAATTCAAGAGTTGAAGATCAGTTGATCGATTGACGTGCATGTGCTTGTAATACGACCTAATTAGAATCCATGATCATCACCTATTTAAAGTTTAGCTTTATTTGATGCTGCGATTATAACTGCCTGTGATATGCCGTTTGCATGTGATGTGAATGAGAGTCGGGTAGATAGGTTTACATGTGATGTAGCAAATCCAATGAGACCTAAATTAAAACCTCCTCAATCAAGTCGAGAGTGAACCAACATGAGCGAGTCATATTAGATTAATTGATCTAATTGGTGTCTAGGAAAGCATGAAAGGTGGTTACTTAATTAGGACCTTACTCTCTGAGTAAGGGGAGCCTCCCACCTGCTTACCTGGCCAATTGTTCGATTACCTCTTATGAAGAGCTCAAGTTTGCAAACACTAAGACCTGATTAACCAATATTAAGTCAATAGGTCTTCCACTGTAGTAGAGCTGCTAAGGGTCTTTCTGATGTTGATTTGTCCTCGGCTGGATTACAGTGGGCAAGTTGCATCGGGTGGCTGGACCTCTCTATAGACATGAGATGTTGTAGGGTAAAGGTGGGGTTGGGGCACCAATAACTGTTAGGTGAGGACCCAATGACGACTTTATTCCTACGGTTATACGGTGGGTCTGACTTAACTAAGAAATGGGATCAATAACTATTAGGTGAGATCTTCATGGCTTAGAGACCAAGTTGCACTGCAACATGCTTGAGAAGCATTGTACAAGAGTTGTACACTCATCCATCTATGTGTCACCAATAACTGTTAGGTGAGGTGCCATGTAGATTTGGTGAGACCGGCAGTACCTTACTAGAAACCCTAGTCGCGTAGGATTTTCGTTTTCCTACCAGGGGAGTGTGAGGAATTCGAGAAAATAGTGGGAGGTACATTTGTTCTAAAAGACCCTAGAACAAATAAGGATCAAGTACAAAATTCTAACTAGAATCTTTACTCTATGAGGATTATAATGTCAGCTTCTAGATTTTTAACTCATATCCTATAGAACAACCGTTTGACCAAACCCCATTATGAAAGACTGGCTCAGCAAATTTCAAAATAGTTTTGAATTGTGAGAAATTAGTGTATGAGCTAGACATAGAATCCCTGTATTACCAATCTGTCCGATCACTGATCAGCGTAAGACGCATGCCAGTGGGAACGAACGATGACAATAAAGTTAGGTGCTACATAATGGCATCCATGTCCAATAAATTATAATGCCAGCATTGAGAACATGAAGATTGCCAAGGACACATTAAAACACTTGCAGAGTTGTATGGTAATCAGAGTCACGCAGCTTGGTTTGAATGTCCAAAAGGGCTCTTCAAGGCCAAGATGCGTGATAGGCAGTCTATCCATGATCTGGTTTGACCATGATAAAGGACTTAGAGAAGCTTGGAGAAGCTCGGAATGATTATGCACAAGAAATTGCAAATGGATTTGATCCCACAATCCCTTCTAGCTTCATATGAACAGTTTATAGTAAATTATCATATGAACAAGATTGTAAGCACCAAAACAGAATTGTTAAATAAATTGGTAACTATCTTAGGGACCTTGAAGAGTTCAAGGGGCATCGTTCTCGCTGTCGAGTTGGTTTCTAATTCCAAGAGAGAGTCTATTTGGAAGAAGAAGAAGAAGCCTGCGAAGAAGCAGAAGACTGAGAAAACGCCAAGTAAAGAAGTTCCAAGAAAAAAGCCAATTGCAAGAAAAAATGTTTTCATTTGCATCATGGACGGCCATTGGAAGAGGAACTGTCCTACATACATGGAAAGCATAAAAACATGAAGGGTGACAGACCTTCAGAAGGTATGTCAGATATGCTCAGGATACTTAGGGACTGTTACCTGTTGCTAGCAGAAATTTGATTTCTATATCTTGTTTAGCACAGAAAGATTTTTATAAGACTACTGTTCCATTTATTTGAGAAATAAATTGATTCAACGTTGTTTTATGATTGACAGTCTCTATCACATACATATGGATGTATCTGTGAATGTATCTGAGCAAACAGTGAATACCATAGGATCTAATAGATCTAGAAATGAGATAAATCTAAAGTATTTGTGGCACCTTAGGCTTGGCCATATAGGAGAAGACAGAATAAACAAATTGGAGAAACATGAACTTTTGGGCTCATTGACTTTCGAGTCATATTCGATTTGTTAATTCTGCCTTCAAGGAAAGATGGCCAAATTATTCTTTGTAGGACACAGGGTGGTCCACTGAAATACTTACCCTGGTACACACTGATATGTGTGGCCCATTCGATGTGCAAGCTAGGGGTTGTAATTTTACTTCATTTACCGATGATTACTCACGGTATGGATATGTGTATGACACACAAATCTGAAACTTTTGAAAGTTTCAAAGAGTTAAGATATGAAGTAGAAAAATAAACAGAAAAACTCATTAAGGTTCTTCGATCAGATCGAGGAGGTGAACACCTTAATAGAGAGTTTCGTGATTATCTCAAGGAGAATGGTATAGTTTCATAATAGACTCCTCCTGGTACACCTCAGCTCAATGGAGTGTCAGAGAGGAGGAATCAGACTCTATTGGATATGGTCCGGTCCATGATTAGCTTCACTAATTTACCCTTGTTTCTTTAGATAGATGCCCTATTTTCAGCTATTTACTTATTGAATAGAGTTCCCTCTAAAGTCCGTTCCTACCACACCATATGAGATATGACATGGTAAGAAATCAAGTCTTAGTCATCTCAAGATTTGGGGATGTCCGGCCCACGTCAAGCGACTACAGGCAGACAAGCTAGAAGATAGGATAATTAATGCTCGTTTATAGGATATCCTAAAGAGTCATTAGGATACGACTTTTCGTCCCAAAGGATCACAAAGTGTTTGTGAGCCTAGATGCTATCTTCATGGAAATAGTTTATCCTTGACAGAGACAGTGGGAGGAAAATTGAGCTTGAAGAGAAAGTCTCTAAATAGCAACGAACCATTGTGCCTATAGAACCTATTTATATTAAGCCAGTACACGATGTCCCTCAATCACCTCGCAGATCTAGTAGGGTCTCCCATTCTTCCGATAGATACTTAGGTATACTAGAAGAGGATACCGAGGAAATGTTCCTAGTGGGAGATAGGGATCACATACCCAAAACCTATGATGAGGCGATATCTGATATCGATTCCGAGAAATAGTTGGAGTTAGACTCCATGCATTCCAACCAAGTCTGGACCCTAGTAGATCCACCAGAAGGTATTGTACCTATTGGATGCAAATAGATCTACAAAAGAAAGATAGGTTTGGATGGAAAGGTAGAGACCTATAAAGCAAGGCTAGTGGCGAAAGGGTATAGTCAACGCGAAGGCATTGACTATCAGGAGACTTTTCACCTGTAGCCATGTTAAAATCCATCCGAACATTGCTTGCCATTGCAGCATTTCATGATTATAAAATCTGGCAGATGGATGTGAAAACTGCATTCCTGAATGGATATCTTAATGAAGATATCTATATGGAACAGCCTTTGGGTTTCACTTCCAGTGATGGAGATCACAAGGTCTGCAAGCTGCAAAGATCCATCTATGGACTAAAGCAAGCATCTCGGAGTTGGAACACTCGTTTCGATGACGCAATCAAAACGTTTGATTTCATCAAAACGAAGAGGAACTGTATATTTACAAAAAAGTTAGTGGAGTGCTGTCGTATTTCTCGTACTATACATGGATGACATCCTCCTGATAGGGGATGATATCCTCCTGATAGGGGATGATATTTCCATGCTAACCTCGGTCAAGGTCTGGTTGTTAAAAGAGTTCTCCATGAAAGACCTTGGGAAAGCATCCTATATTTTGGGAATAAAGGTCTATAAAGATAGATCTAAAAGGATGCTTGTCCTGTCACAGAATATGTATATAGAGGGAGTGCTGAAGAGGTTCGGCATGGAAACCTCTAAAAGGGAATTATTACCCCTTAGGCATGGGATAAATCTCTCCAAGAAGATATGCCTTAACACATCTGAAGAGATTCAGCGGATGAGCAAGATCCCTTATGCTTCGGCTATAGGGAGCCTCATGTATACCATGCTATGTACATGAAATGATATAGTATATGCTGTGAGTGTCACGAGCATATATCAATCAAATCCAAGCAAGAAGCACTGGATAACTGTGAAGAATATTCTTAAGTACTTAAGAAGAACTAAAGATTTATTCTTGGTCTTTGGAAAGAATATCAGAGTTGAAGGTAGAAGGATGCACACATATTGATGATAGAAAGTCTACATCAGAATATGTGCAATAATGGTTTAGTAAATTGGAAAGAGTTCCAAACAACCAATCATTGTAGATTCTACCTTAGAAGCCGAATGTTAAGCCGTCTCTAAGGGTGCAGTGGAAACCTTTTGGTTTTAAAAGGTTCATTGCAGAATTAGGTGTAATGCCATCAGATGCCATAGCACTCTTCTACAATAACAAAGGCACCATAGCACTAGCTAAGGAGCCAAAGGTCTCACCAGAAACCGAAGCACATAGAGCGGAGGTTTAACCTAATAAGCGATTACCTCGAAAAGAAATAAGTAGAGGATCAAAAAGTAGACTCCACAGGAAATATGGTGGACCCATTCACTAAGCAGATAACTCAGCAGAAAACAAAAACGCATCTTGAGAAGATGGGGCTTAGATTTATGGCTAATTGGCTTTAGTGCAAGTGGGAGATTGTTAGAAGTATGCCCTAGAAGCCAATTTGGCAGACGCATTATTTATTCTAGGATATAATTTTGTACTTGACTATTTATTATTGAATAAATAAAAGGCATCTTTTTCATTCATGTTCTTATGGTCCATGAATCGTCCAAGGAATTAATAAGATGAAGACGCATATTCTCAAGAGTTGAGAATTTGAGGCATGTGTCATTGGTGATTAATTCCTGAATTGCTCCTGATCGATGGATCATCACGAGGACGATGATTGATCCGCTGAGATTAGTGCACGTTATTGCTTTCTTTGATGGACGAGTCTTGAGTCCACAGTGTAGGGACACTGGAGCAATTGTGCAAGTGCTTGTTAGAGAACAAGGTACTGAGCGTGACCAACACAAGAAGTCACTTGGATGTCTATCCACTTGTCAGTGACTTGCTTGATATTGCAGTAGTGTGACTGGTCCTTTTGACCTGCGATGCTTCGCTACTCACAGTGAGGTTATTGTAGTTTGACTGCACAAATACATGGTCTCTAGCCATATGGGTCCATGCAGTGTAGATTTGGCTGCAGTAGGTTTCACTATAGGAGTAGGGTATGCATCTACAAGGAAATCTATCGACCTTGATAGATAAGGAGAGATCCTATGTGATTTATAAGACTGAGTTCGTAAGACCTCGGCCGGGGCAGATTGCACAGTGGAGAAAGAGTTCTCCACTCTCGAACTTAAGTCGAATAAATCTGACATATGACAGACGAAGGGGTTTGACGAGTTATCCATGACCTCCGTCTTGTAGGGATCCACGATAGAAGGACTGTATCACATGATAACTGCACCTTAGAGATTCATCATTCTATTCTGCTGGGTAGCCACTACATGCTGCTAGGTGTCACTGGTGGATGGTGGGACTCATAGGGATTATCTTTGATGATCGATAAACCCTAACGAGTAGAGTTGGAATCATCCGACCCATTGAAAGAGTTTTCAATGATATTGTGATAGAGATCACAATATATCTCACTACCAGTCAGAAGTAGAACCTATGGGGTCACACACACTAGAGGCATTGACCGATCCAATGGTTGAATCGTGATTTAGGAATCACAAGTAATCAATTCGATTGATAATAAGTTGAAGAAGGAACAAAGGGAATTAATTAATTGGACTTGAAACAAGAGTCCTACTTGGAGTTGGATTCTTGGAGTCCTAATTGGATTAGGACTAGAATTCCTACTTGAACTAGGATTCCTACTTGGACTGGGAATCCTATTTTGGAGCAGGACTAGGATTCCTACATGGAGTAGGATTTCTATAATCCTAATGAGATTAGGAGTTTTGAATTAAATTTGGATTCCTACTTGGAGTAGGATTTCTAGAGTCCTAATCGGATTAGGACTTCGAATTTCAAATTAGAGTCCTAATTGGATTAGGACTAGAATTAATAAATCCTAATGGGATTAGACTTCTTAAGTCCCAATTAATTATTAATCTAATGAATCAAGATGACTCCTAATTAGATTAGGATTGAAGGGTTCAATTGAGTCATGGCTCATCAAGTTCTAATTGGATTAGGACTTACCTAGATTAAAACCCAAATTGGTTCACCCTTGGTCCAAACCTAATTAGATTAGGACCTAACCAAGAGTGACCTTTCTAATCCTCCTTAGAGGAGGATTAGGTTAACCATGAAGGAGGGCACATGCCCCTCCTCCTTTTCCTTGCTTGGTGCGGCAAAGAAGAGGGGTCGGCGCCCCTCTTGGAATTTAATCAAGGAGCTCCGACAAAGTAGGAGCTCCACTGCTATTTAAGAGGAGGCGTGGGGCTGACCTAGGGCATTCATTGAAGCCCTCTCCCTCTCCAATTCGTGGCCCCCTCTCCTCCCCTTTCCTTGGTTCAGCCGCAAGCAAAGGAAGAAAAAGAAAGGTGGCCTCTTCATCCTCCCTTCTTCCTTCCAACGCAGGGAAAGAAAGAAGGCTGCAGGGGGCTTTTATCTTCTTCCTCTCTTCATCCTTCTTCTTCCTCCTCCCAAGCACAATCAAGGGTTGATTAAAAGGGAGGACATCAGCCATCAAAGTTATCTCTGCAAGGGAGCTAGCACCTCAGGGAGATAGAAAGCTTGGATCGGTTCCTGCTTCGTGTGGATACCCGTAGAGGCCGGGCACTTGAACGGCTTCAAGCGAACCTTCATCCAAAACCACGATCATCAGTTTGCGGTGATCATCTACCCGCACAAGGTGAAGATCTGATCTTCTAATATTTTTAAAAAGTTTTTAATCCTTATCTATCTACGTGTTGGGGTATGTGGGAGCCTTTGGTGATGAAGAGAATTGAAGGAAAATCAATTCTGCATAGTTTTCTGTCTGGCGGACTGTCGGAGTCGACTCGAGCTTCAGTCGAGTCGACTCCGGGAACAGTCGAGTCGACTCGAGGTCTGTCGAGTCGACCCGAGAGGAGAAAGCCGCAAAAATCATGTTTCTTGTCTGGACTGTCAGAGTCGACTCGAACTACAGTCGAGTCGACTCGGAGCATCGTCGAGTCGACTCGAGGATACCAGTGGAGTCGACTCGAGATCGTGCAGTTAAACTGGAAGTTGTTCAGACGTGCCAGAGTCGACTCGGACTTCAGCCGAGTCGACTCGGGCTCGCGAAAAATCGTACGGACGATTTTCTTTTGGTATTTTTTGGTGGCGTTTCGACGGCTATGATCATCTGAAGGTCTTGAGACTATATATAGAACTCATGAGAGCCCTAGGGTAAGATTAATTGGCCGTATATTTGAGAGAGACTCTTGTTTGTGAGGCTAGGGTTCTAGAGAAGAAGAGGATTGGGATCCTACTTCTTGTGCAAAGGGAATTCTGTGTGATCTCTTGTAGATCGATCGCTTGTGATCGTTCGGGTGTGTGCTATCTCTGTAATCAGTTCATCCTTATTGAGATTTGGAGCGGTGGAGGACGTAGGCTATTTGTAGCCGAACCTCGTTACATTTTTGTGTTTGCTTTGCTATTTTCTTCCTTCTTCTTCCTTTGATCTTTGATAATCCGTTGCGGTGCTCAAGTGTTTTATCCTACTGATACCACGGGGTAATCTTTTGCCCTTCGTAGGCGGAGCGAAGAGGTGATCCTTGAGTCCGGAGTCGAGGGAGCGAGAGAGTGCTTATCCGTTTGTATCTCTCTTGCTTGTCCGACGTCGGTGGCGGCGCTGGTGTGAGTGGGTTCCGGTGCGGGGGCGCCGACAACAATTGGTATCAGAGCTATTGGTTATTCTGCAATGGCGGATGAAGGGAAGTTGCGAATGAGAAGTTCAATGGCACGAACTTCGGGTTTTGGAAGATGCAAATAGAAGATTACCTTTACCAGAAGGATCTCTATTTACCTCTTGGAGGTAGAGCAAAGAAACCAGAGAAGATGTCCGATGAAGACTGGGAGGTCCTCGATCGGAGACGCTCGGCACCATCAGATTGTCACTTGCATCCCAAGTGGCATTCAACATCAAAAACGAGAAGACGACGATGGAGTTGATGGCAACATTGTCGCGGATGTACGAGAAACCCTCAGCATCAAACAAGGTATTTCTCATGAAGAGGTTGTTTAATCTTCGTATGAAAAATGGCGGCAGCATAGCAGAATAACCTCAACGAGTTCAATGGAACTCACGGCCCAGTTGGGAGTCAGTGGAGATTAGTTTTGACGATGAGATTCGGGCATTGCTAATCCTCTTCGGATTGCCTGATAGCTGGGAGGGCCTAGTGATGGCGGTGAGCAACTCTTCGGCAACGGGGAAGTTGATTTTTTGATGACGTTGTGGGAGTGCTTCTGAGTGAAGAAGCAAGAAGGAAATCTTCTGGAGCTACGGAGTCGTCTGGAAGTGCACTAAACCACCTCTGACCGGGGAAGACAAAAGAAGGATGGTCGTTTTCGAAGCGACTCGAAGTCGAGATCCAGCAGGTTCTCGAGCACCTCAGAACAAGGGAGCGAAGTGCTGGAACTGCGGGAAGACGGGGCACTTTAGGAGGGATTGCAAATCTCCTAAAGGGAAGCAAGGCGACCACACCGAAGGAGTCAGCAAGGATCTGGCAAATCTTGCTGAAGACGGTGATATGGATTGCCCTCGTTCTATCTTTGTCTACCTGTGACGAGTCTTGGGTGATAGACTCGGGCGCGTCTTTCCCATGCTACATCCCAACGGAAGTTTCTTGAAGGATATGAGAAGGGAGACTTTGGCAAAGTCTACCTAGGGGGATGGAGAGCCTTGCACCATACAAGGAAGGGGAAGCGCGGAAGTGAAGTTGGTTTCTGGATCTTCACTTGAGCTTGAGGACGTACGGCACGTACCTCAACTGCAGAGGAATCTGATTTCTGTTGGACAGTTGGCGAGCCAGGGGTACAAGGCTACTTTCACAGCTGATCAGTGGAAGATATCCAGAGGTTCGTTGACGGTGGCTAGTGGCAAGAAGGTTGGGACACTTTATGTCACCAACGGCACGGAGAACTCTATTGGAGTTGTTTGCAGCAGATGTGGACACCAAGTTTATGGCATTGTAGACTTGGGCACATGAGTTATCAGGGACTGGAGGTGATGCACCAGTTTGGAAAGCTGCAGGGTCTCAGGAGTGTTGAGATGGACTTCTGTGAGGATTGTGTTCTCGGAAAGCAGAAGCGTGTTTCATTCAACAAAGAAGGTAAACCTCGGAAGCAAGAAAAGCTAGATCTCGTGCACACGAACGTGTGGGGGCCTGCACCAGTTTCTTCCATTGGTGGATCTCAGTACTATGTTACTTTTTATTGATGATGCTACCAGGAAGCTTTGGGTGTTCTTCTTGAAGCACAAGTCAGAGGTATTTGGGGTCTTCAGGAGATGGCAGGTGATGGTAGAACTCGAGACAGGAAAGAGGTTGAAATGCCTGAGATCGGACAACGGTGGTGAGTATTGTAGCAGGGAGTTTGAGGACTACTGTGCAGATGCTGGGATCGTCAGGCAAAGGACAGTTCCAGGAACACCACAACAAAATGGAGTTGCTGAAAGGATGAACAGAATAATTAATGAGCGTGCCAGGAGTATGAGGATACATGCTGGATTGCCACAGCAGTTTTGGGCGGAAGCAGTTAACACTGCTGCCTACTTGATCAACAGAGGGCCATCAAAGAAACTTGAATTTGGGATTTCCTGAGGAAGCATGGACAGCGAAGAAGATTGATTTGGCGCACTTACGAGTATTCGGTTGTACCAGTTATGTCCATGTTGATTCCAGTCAAAGAAGCAAACTAGACGCCAAATCAAAGAAGTGTATTTTCGTTGGATACGGAGGTCAACAGTTTGGGTACCGGCTTTGGGATCCCGAACACAAGAAGATCATTCATAGTAATGATGTGGTATTCAATGAGAAAATGCAGCAGAGCACTGAATCAGAAACAAAACCTGTTGAGCCGTGTTTTGTGGATCCTGAAGAGGAGTCTACAAATTCTGGTCAGAAGACTCAGTCAGAGCAAGAACCTGAAGCATTGGCACCCCCTCCACAACTAAGAAGGTCCACTCGTAGTACTCATGGGAAGCTTCCTCAAAGGTATGATGGGAACTCTTAGTTATTTGCTGCTCACAGATAATGGCGAACCTGAATGCTTCACGGAGGCATTGGAGGTTGATACCAGGAAGGAGTGGGAGTTGGCCATGGATGATGAGATGAAGTCATTGGAGCAGAATCAAACGTGGGATTTGGTGGATCTGCCCAAGGGGAAGAAAGCACTGTCAAACAAATGGGTTTACAGGCTGAAGGAAGAGCAAGGCGGGAAGAAGCGATACAAGGCCAGGCTGGTTGTAAAAGGATTTCAGCAGAGAGCAGGTATCGACTTCACAGAGATCTTTTCTCCTGTAGTCAAGATGAGTACTATTCGAGCGGTGCTGAGCATGGTGGCAGTAGAGGATCTTCACTTAGAGCAGCTTGATGTGAAGACGGCCTTTCTCCACGGAGATCTCGATGAGGAGATATATATGCAGCAGCCGGAGGGATACATTGCAGCTGGCACGGGTGACTTAGTCTGCAAACTAAAGAAAGCCTCTATGGTTTGAAACAGGCACCCAGACAATGGTATCTCAAGTTCGATAGTTACATGCTTGAGATAGGATACAGGAGATGTCAGGAGGATCACTGTTGCTACTTCCGGGACTTCGGTACATCTTACATTATCTTGCTATTGTATGTTGATGACATGTTAGTTGCAGGAGCTAGCATGCATGAGATTGCAAAATTGAAGCTGAAGCTGTCAAGAAAATTTGCAATGAAGGATCTAGGAGCAGGCAAAACAGATCCTTGGGATGCGGATCAGTAGAGATAGGTCTAAACATATCCTCAGACTATCTCAGGCGGAGTACATCAGCCGAGTACTCAGGAGATTCTGCATGGAGGGTGCCAAACCTGTTGGCACACCGCTGGGTGCCCATTTTAAGCTCTCAAAAGGGCAAAGTCCGAAGACGCGGGTGGAGGAGCTCAATATGTCAAAAATCCCGTATGCATCGGCAGTGGGGAGCTTGATGTACGCTATGGTGTGTACGAGACCAGACATTGCTCAAGCAGTGGGAGTTGTGAGTCGCTTCATGAGCTGCCCAGGCTTGGAGCATTGGCGCGCAGTCAAATGGATACTGAGGTATCTGAAAGGCACTGAGCACATGTCATTGTGCTATGGAGGTTCTGAGATCCGGTTACAGGGCTATGTGGACTCAGACATGGCAGGGGACTTGGACGGCAGGAGAAGCACGACAGGGTACTTGTTCACCTTGGGCAGTGGAGCCGTCAGTTGGATTTCCAGGTTGCAACCAGTTGTTGCATTGTCGACTACGGAGGCGGAGTATGTGGCAGCCACAGAGGCGTGCAAGGAACTAATATGGCTTCAAGTCTTGATGAAGGAGCTTGGGAAGGAACAGAAGGATTGCATGTTATATTCAGATAGTCAAAGTGCAATTCATCTGGCAAAGAATTCAGCTTTCCATTCAAGGACGAAGCATATTGACATACGGTACCACTTCGTGAGGTCATTGCTCGAGCAGGGACTCGTCAAGTTGGAGAAGATTCATACAAGTCAGAATCCTGCAGATATGTTGACGAAGGTCGTCACGGTGGAGAAGCTGAGGAGTTGTTCAGCTTCTGCTGGTCTTCATGCTTGAAGACGTTGAGGAGGCATCGTACCTATTTCACTAGGATGATTTAGTTTCAGTGGGAGCACAGAGGAGAGCCAAGTAACAAGAGGATATACCCAAGGTCTCCAAGTGGGAGATTGTTGGGGTATGTGGAGACCTTTGGTGATGAAGAGAATTGAAGGAAATCAATTCTGCATAGTTTTCTGTCTGGCGGACTGTCGGAGTCGACTCGAGCTTCAGTCGAGTCGACTCGGGAACAGTCGAGTCGACTCGAGGTCTGTCGAGTCGACCCGAGAGGAGAAAGCCGCAAAAACCATGTTTCTGTCTGGACTGTCAGAGTCGACTCGAACTACAGTCGAGTCGACTCGGAGCATCGTCGAGTCGACTCGAGATACAGTGGAGTCGACTCGAGATCGTGCCAGTTAAACTGGAAGTTGTTCAGACGTGCCAGAGTCGACTCGGACTTCAGCCGAGTCGACTCGGGCTCACGAAAATCGTACGGACGATTTTCTTTTGGTGTTTTTTGGTGGCGTTTCGACGGCTATGATCATCTGAAGGTCTTGAGACTATATATAGGACTCATGAGAGCCCTAGGGTAAGATTAATTGGCTGTATATTTGAGAGAGACTCTTGTTTGTGAGGCTAGGATTCTAGAGAAGAAGAGGATTGGGATCCTACTTCTTGTGCAAAGGGAATTCTGTGTGAATCTCTTGTAGATCGATCGCTTGTGATCGTTCGGGTGTGTGCTATCTCTGTAATCAATTCATCCTTATTGAGATTTGGAGCGGTGGAGGACGTAGGCTATTTGTAGCCGAACCTCGTTACATTTTTGTGTTTGCTTTGCTATTTTCTTCCTTCTTCTTCCTTTGATCTTTGATAATCCGTTGCGGTGCTCAAGTGTTTTATCCTACTGATACCACGGGGTAATCTTTTGCCCTTCGTAGGCGGAGCGAAGAGGTGATCCTTGAGTCCGGAGTCGAGGGAGCGAGAGAGTGCTTATCCGTTTGTATCTCTCTTGCTTGTCCGACGTCGGTGGCGGCGCTGGTGTGAGTGGGTTTCCGGTGCGGGGCGCCGACAACACTACGAACGGTTTTAAACAACGTTCATGCGATGAACGGTTGATCCCGCGCATGCCTCTTCCGCTGCATCTGAAATTTTTGAAATTTTTCTGCGGCATGGGCGGGTATTCTAACAGACGGCCCCCATCGTGGTGTCAGCCACGCGCCACCCCCCGACGATGGCAGTCGAACGGAAGGAGAACAAGGCAACCGGGCTCCTTGTCTCCAAATCCAACGGCTCGCCGGCCGTGTTCAAGAGGCTTAGAGACCGAAGAAGAAGAAGGAACGTGTGGAGTGATTGATGAAAACCCCGTTTGATTTTGATGAGCTCAAAGCATTGGAGTATATCTTGTGATTACTAATGAATTCAATTGAGTGTTTCAGTGAAAATCCTGTCCAAGTGTCTCTAGACTTGGTTCATAGCATTTTGGATAAGTTAAGAAGTCTGCATGAACCAATGTTGAGATACGAGTCGACTCCCGAGTTTCACGAGTCGACTCCAAGCGTATCAAGGTCACTGGCACGAGCTCTGAGTCGACTCCTGATCAGTACGAGTCGACTCCGACTGAAAACAGACAGAAGGACAGAAGAGCAAGTTTTTCAGGTCTGAGATTCGAGTCGACTCCAGTGGAACGCGAGTCGACTCCCAGCGGTACACACAGAAAAAGTCAGAGAGCGTTTTATGGACTCTGAGATTCCGAGTCGACTCCAGTGGAACGCGAGTCGACTCCCAGCGGTACACAAAGAAAAGTCAGAGAGCGTTTATGGACTCTGAGATTCGAGTCGACTCCCGCAGTACGCGAGTCGACTCCGAGACTGTGCGACCATCGACAGACAGAAGACCATGTTACTGCCTCTAAGATTCGAGTCGACTCACAGACAGCTCGAGTCGACTCCAAGACAAGCTTCACGTCAAAAGGCAGAAGACCAACTTTCGGAAACTGAGAGCCGAGTCGACTCCAAGGAAGTTCGAGTCGACTTCAAGACTGGATGAGCCAAAAGACAGAGAATCGGGAGTTCGGGCTCTGAGATTCGAGTCGACTCCCAGGACAGTCGAGTCGACTCGAGTGGACCAAAATTCAATTTGGATCCACGGACTACAGAGGATGAGCCGACTCCAAAATTGCCAGGTCAGCGCCAGAAGTTGGCGAGTCGACTCCGGGTCAAGACGAGTCGACTCCCAGTCAAGACGGCTACTTTAATTCAAACTGGGAACAGTTGCCGAGTCGACTCCGGAAAAGCTCGAGTCGACTCCTGCTACAGCCGAGTCGACTCCTGATCGCGCGAGTCGACTCCAACCCACCAACGGTCACATTGTCAGGCCTGCGCAGAGTGTGCAGAACGGCCAGAAAAAGCAGAGTAACGGCTAGTTTCCATGGGGGTTGGCTTAAATAGCCACAGAAGACTGTAGCAAGGTAGAGAACACACATTCCACTCCTAGCATTCAAGTCTTCAAGCTCTCTGAGTGCTCTTCAACGAGAAAAGGGAAGATCTGCATTTACTGCTCCACCAACATCTTCCCAGCATTCAAAGCTTCCTCCTCCTGCTTTCAGTCGATCACTCTTTCAAGAGGAGACCGGAGTTCCAGAAGCCACACCTCTTCACCCATCTTAAAAGCGTTTGAGGGCTTCTAACTCCTTTACGATTATATTGTTTTAAATCTGCTTTTTGAGAAGCTATCTTCTGTTTTCTTCTATCTCGTGTATTTACTTGATTCAATCGGGGGATTGAATCAAGGGGATTAAGGTTGGTTGGTGAGCCGGTTTAAAAACCAACGAGTGTAAGCGGTTTGATTGTGAGCCCGGGAAAACAATCGGGGTTGGTTCTAGTCGGTGAGCCTGGGAAAACCGACCGAGTTCGTTGTGAGCTCGTAAAACAACAAGTTCGGTTGTGAGCTTGCAAAACAACCGGCTGTAATCCAAGGGGGTTATAGTGAAATTCCCAAGTGAGACTTGGGGAGTGGACGTAGGAGCAAGGGTTAGCTCCGAACCACTATAAAACTTTGTGTTTGTAGTGCATTGTCTCTCATCTTCTTCTCCACACATTACTCACAGCACTTAGCTGTAATTAAATAACTGGCTATAGTATTTAGTTAATCATCCACAAAGTTTTAATTAGCTAAGTTAATTTAAAAACCCAATTCACCCCCCCCCCCCTCTTGGGTTGTCTATCTGGGCAACAAGTGGTATCAGAGCCAAAAACTCTTCCACTCAAGAGTTAAAAGATCAAAATGACAACCCCATTTGGATCTTCTCACATTGAGGGTCAGTCCACCCAAAGACCCCCTTTCTTCAATGGATCTGACTACTCATACTGGAAGGCTAGGATGAGAATATTCATCCAAGCCCAAGACTATGAGATGTGGTCCATTGTAGTAAATGGGCCATACATCCCATCCATATACGTAGATGGTGTTAAGGTACCTAAACTTGAAATGGACTGGGATGAACATGACATGAGGAAGGCACAATTAAACTCTAAAGCAATGAATGTCTTCTATTGTGCCTTAGACCGTAATGAATTCAATAGGGTCTCTACTTGCAATTCTGCAAAAGAGATTTGGGACAGACTTGAAGTGACCCATGAGGGCACGAATCAAGTGAAAGAGTCCAAAATAAATATTTTGGTTCATAAAATATGAACTATTTAAAATGGACTCTAACGAAACAATTACATGCATGTTTCACATAGGTTTACTAATATTGTCAATGGCCTAAAAAGCCTTGCAAGAACTAACTAACAGTGAACTTGTCAGGAAAATCCTTCGGTGTCTACCAAGGTCGTGGGAAGCTAAGTGACGGCAATCCAAGAAGCTAAAGACTTGAACAAGCTTCCACTTGAAGAGCTCCCTTGGATCCCTTAATGACGCATGAGCTTACCATGAAACAACACAACGAGGAAGAGTCCTCCATAAGAAAAAGGTTAATAGCTTTTAAAATCTACTTCTTCTAACAAGGACTTGTCTTGCAGCAGCAGCAGTGAACAAGAAGAAGATGAGGAAGATGGTGGTGAGGCTCTTCTTGTGCGCAAGTTCAAGAAATTCATCAACCACAAGAAGTCCTATCATCAAAGGAGAGGCCCCTCAAATTCCTACCGCAAGGACAAAGGTAAGGAAAGGAAAAGTGAGGGGACCGGCTGCTATGAGTGCAAAAAGCCGGGACACATCCGAGCTGAGTGTCCCTTACTAAAGAAGAGCAGCAAGTACAAGAAGAAGAAGAAAGCCCTTGTCACCACCCTATCGGACTCCGACGCATCATCTTCATCATCGGATGAAGAACAAGAAGAGAAGGCCAATTTTGTTTCATGGCCAACGAAAATGAGGTAACTTCCGATACGCACTATGATTTTTTATTTGATGAACTTTAATGATGCATTTAATGAATTAATGGTAGAATATAAGGCTATAATCTTAAGAATAAAGAACTGAAAATAACTAATCAATCATACCTACATAAATACGATAAATTAGTTAAGGATAAGGATTTAATCACCAAAGAAAATATAGAACTTAAAACAAGCAATCAACTTTTAACTCAAAAGACCAACACCTTAACTAAAGAAAATGAAAAACTAACTAAGGAATTTTCAGAACTTAAAAAATATAAACAAACCTTAGATAAGGATCTTACTAAAGAACTTAATGATCTAAAAGCCGAAAATCAGACACTAACTAAAGAACTTAACAAATACAAACCCTTAGTTAAAAATTTACCTATAGTTCTGAAAAATTAAACATGATACTAAATAGTCAACGTGCAGTGTTTAATAAAGCCGGTTTAGGATATAAACCAAGGAATAAGCAAAAACTTCTTAGTAACTTCTTTGTTAAAGCTGGGGAAACAAAACTAAGAAAATAACCTGCTTTTGTTGTGGTACAGTAGGCCATAAAGCAAATGTATGTAATTTTAGGAAAAGTAAAACTAAAAGAAAATTAAAAGGGTATGGGTTCCAAAAGGAACAAACTTGACTAACCATGAAGGACCCAAGAAAACTTGGGTACCTAAGATGACATGAATTTGCTTGTGTCGGAGTGTCTTGCAGCCAAGGTCAACAAAAATTGCTGGTATTTGGATAGTGGCTGCTCAAGGCACATGACGGGTGATAAAGACAATTTTTCACCCTTGAAGCTAAGAAGGGAGGTGCTGTGACGTTTGGAGACAACAACCAAGGTCACATCATTGGTATTGGTAAAGTTCAAATCACCCCTTCTACTTTTATAGATAATGTTAGATATGTTGATGGTCTTAAGCATAACTTGTTAAGCATTAGTCAATTATGTGACAAAGGATATGATGTTATGTTTAAACCATCACTGTGCATTATAACAAATACTAATGATAATAGTTTAGTTTTAAAGGGATGAGACGTGGAAATGTATATGTGGTAGATCTAGAAGACCTTACAAAACATAACCAATGTCTAGTTGTTAATGAAACTAAAGAAAATGATGCTAGTTGGTTATGGCACCGTAAGTTAGGTCATGCAAGCATGGACACAATAACTAAACTAGTTAAAAGAGACTCCGTGATAGGTTTGCCAAAATTAAAATTTGAAAAGAACAAAATATGTGAAGCATGTCAATTTGGCAAACAATCTAGAAACTCTTTTAAATCCATAAAATGTGTCTCTACTTCTAGGCCTCTAGAATTACTACACATGGACCTATTTGGTCCAACTAGAACAACAAGCCTAGGTGGAAATAAATATGGTCTAGTTATAGTAGATGATTACTCTAGGTACACATGGGTCATGTTTCTAGCGCATAAGGATCAAGCATTTTCTATGTTTAAGAAGTTCCATAAGGAAGTAACAAATGCTAGAGAGTCCTCAGTTATAGCTATTAGAAGTGACCATGGTACCGAATTCGAAAATCAATTATTTGATGAATTTTATAGTAAAAAGGGGATAACCCATAATTTCTCAGCACCTAGGACACCACAACAAAATGGAGTTGTGGAAAGGAAAAATAGAACCCTAGAGAAAATGGCTAGAACGATGTTATGTGAAAGTAACCTCCCTAAGTACTTTTGGGGAGAAGCCATTAATACTTCTTGCCATGTATTAAATAGAGTTCTATTAAGACCCATCATAAAGAAAACACCATATGAACTGTGGAAAAACAGAAAACCAAAGGTTAACTATTTTCATGTTTTCGGATGTAGGTGTTTTGTACATAATAATGGGAAAGATAATCTAGGAAAATTTGATCCAAAATCTGATGAAGGAATATTCCTAGGTTATTCTACAACTAGTAAAGCCTATAGAATCTTTAATAAAAGAACCCTAGTTATAGAAGAATCTATACATGTTGTTTTTGATGACTCTAGTGACATCTCATCTAGTAAGGAAGGTTAATTTTGATGATGATATTGAAATACTTGAAGAAAAGATAGATGAGATGGGATTACAAGATGATAATCAAAAGTTGATTGAAGGAGAATCATCAAACCAAGAGCCTATAGTGGATCATGGGCTAACTAAAGCTTGGAGGTATGCTCATGGGCATCCTAAGGAACTAATTCTAGATGATCCATCCCAACCCGTTAGGACTAGAGCATCCCTTAGAAATTTGAATAACCATCTAGCTTTTGTTTCACACTTTGAGCCCAAACATATAGAAGAAGCCGAAAATGATGTAAATTGGATAAATGCAATGCAAGAAGAACTAAACCAATTTACTAGAAATAAAGTGTGGGATCTAGTAGAGAGACCTTCTGAATATCCAATTATAGGTACAAAATGGATATATAAAAATAAGCTAGATGAAAATGGAATTGTTATAAGGAATAAGGCTAGACTAGTAGCAAAGGGTTATAATCAAGAAGAAGGTATAGACTTTGATGAAACCTTTGCTCCCGTAGCTAGACTTGAGGCTATTAGACTATTATTAGCATATGCATGCTCTAAGGACTTCAAGCTATATCAAATGGATGTAAAAAGTGCTTTTCTAAATGGGTTTATTAATGAGGAGGTATATGTGGAACAACCTCCTGGTTTTGAAAATCATCAATACCCCAATCATGTGTATAAACTGAACAAAGCACTTTATGGTCTAAAACAAGCACCTAGAGCATGGTATGAGAGACTTAGTAAATTTCTATTAGAACATGGATTCTCTAGGAGAAATGTAGATACAACATTATTTCTGAAAAAGAAAAATAAGGATATGTTATTAGTACAGATTTATGTTGATGATATCATTTTCGGTGCTACTAACAATCGCCTCTGCGAGGAACTTGCTGATTTGATGCAGAGTGAGTTTGAGATGAGCATGATGGGAGAGCTGAACTACTTCCTCGGGCTTCAAATCAAACAATCTGAAGGAGGCATCTTCATCAATCAAGCCAAATATATCAAGGAGATGCTCAAGAAGTTCGATATGGAGGGAAACAAGTCAATCAGCACCCCCATGAGCTCATCATGTAAGTTAGACCAAGATGAATCAGGTAAATCTGTAGATCAAAAACTTTATAGAGGTATGATAGGTTCTTTACTGTATCTTACTGCAAGTAGGCCTGATATTATGTTTAGTGTGTGCATGTGTGCTAGATATCAGGCTAATCCTAAAGAATCACACCTAGCTGGCAGTTAAGAGAATCTTTAAATACTTAATAGGAACTAAGAACATAGGGCTGTGGTACTCTAAAGAATCTAGCCTAAACTTAATAGGGTACACAGATTCAGACTTCGCTGGATGTAAGCTTGATAGAAAAAGTACCAGCGGGTCTTGTCAATTTCTAGGAGAAAACCTAATCTCATGGTTTAGCAAGAAACAAAACTCGGTTGCATTATCCACTGCAGAAGCTGAATATGTTGCAGCCGGGAGTTGTTGTGCTCAAATCTTGTGGATTAAACAACAAATAGAAGATTATGGCATTAAACAAGATAAAATCCCCATTAATTGTGATAATACAAGTGCCATAAACCTAACTAAAAATCCAATTCAACACTCAAGAACTAAACACATTGAGATAAGACATCACTTCATAAGAAATCATGTATTGAATGGTGATGTGACTCTCCAATTTGTTTGTACTGATGATCAATTAGCAGATATTTTCACAAAATCCCTAAGTGAAGAGAGGTTCAGTGTACTTAGGAGGGGATTAGGAGTGATTGACCCATCCTAGTGGGAGTTTCCACTAAATTAATTGATTTTGATGGTTAAAATGAGGTTAAAATAGAGTTTCTATTCAATGATCATCAAATCAGATCCCAACTAGGTGATTTTCCCTCATTTGGCACGGTTATAGCATGATTTTTAAGTGCGTGCCAAGGTTAGAGACGACTCGAGTAAGTTTCAGAGCCGGCTCCTAAGGGGGAGTCGACTCGCGCATTTGGGGGAGTCGACTCGCAAAGTTGGCAGCTGAGGGGGAGTCGACTCGCACATTGTCGGGAGTCGACTCGAAGTCTACAGGCGCATAAGGAGAGTCGACTCGCGCATTTTCTGGAGTCGACTCGAGGTCGAGTCGACTCGCGACTCAGGGGAGTCGACTCGCAGTCGGGATCCGACTTTTTAACCCTAGGTTTGTCGTTTCGCAAACACTTTTTCTCAAGCCGCCACTGTTCACAAAGCCCTAGAGCCGACTCCTAGGTCATCCTCGATCGTCTCCAAGCCCTTTTCCCGTCGATTCTTCGCCGGACATTGAGTTTCCGTCCGTTCCTAGGTCTTTTCAGGTCAGTCCCGAGCTTCCTCTATCGATCCTTCTTCGTTCTCTAGGTTTTCATCTCGTTTAGGTCAAGATGCCTCGCAAGGGAGTTGTTAGAAAGAGGTCCCGTCCCGTGGCCGGTCCCGAGCGGCGCTCCAAGGCGCGGCACGATCCCGCGAGGCAACCTCCTCCGGATCGTTCCCCGCCTAGGGTGGTTCATGTTAGGCCGTTGGCCGGGAAGGCCGTCACCTCCGGGAGGTATGTCACTTTCGACTATCTCTCCCGGGAAGGATTCACCATAGGCGATAGGCTTAGAGCCCAGGGTCTAGAGTACTTCCTCACCTTGGACCTTCCCACCTATCCCTGGCCTAGTTCAAGAGTTCTACAGTACCGTCCATCGGAGAGATGGAGGTATTGAGGGCACGGTATTAGGTGTCCCATTGCGTGTCACAGAGGACCTCATTGCCCATATCCTCCACCTTCCATTAGTAGGGGTGGCTCCTGCACATCCTGAGGATAGATTTGAGGCCCTTACGATCGTCTTAGGGCATCCACCTCAGTCTCCCCTAGATGAGGTTTCTGCTAGCTCACTTCCTATTGAAGTGAGAATCCTTTTGAGCATTTTGTCCAGGTCCATCTTCCCTAAGACAGGGAGATTTGATTTTGTGAATGAGAGGGACCTAGCTATTATGTCTTACATTCTTCAGGACACCCCGGTCAACTTCCCCAAGCTCATTTATAGGTATATGTGTGAGCCCCTGGATAGACCTAGGCTCTCCCTCCCATACGGAATGATATTCACTCTTCTCTTTAGGCAGTACGAAATTTCCATTCCTGAGAAGGAACCCTCTCGTGCCTTGCGATGGACTGATCGCTTGGGTACGGGGACCATGCACAGGATGGGATTTCGGAAGAGAGAAGGGATCTGGGTTAGGAAGTCCACTCTCACCGCTCAGACCACCAGACCATCACCCAGTCCAGAGCCAGATTCTGACTACCCAGAGTCCCCAGACCATCCAGACCTTCCATCCACTCCTCCTGCTCCTACCACCTCTGCCGGACCTTCCTCCTCAGCTCCACCATCTATGGAGGTCCGTATTGATCCAGAGCAGCTCCAGGAGCTGCGGCAGGAGATCGTCCGAGATTTGAGGGACGAGCTGCTCCGGGAGCTCCGAGGTTCCGTGCCAGCTCCCACTCCTGCACCCACTCCATCCTCAGCATTGGTCCCATCTTTGACAGCCGTGACAGACATGACGGCTGAGGTGCGGCAGGAGATCTACAACATTAGGACCCTGGTGCAGGCCCAGTTCCACAGCATGAGCGAGGTCACGAGCACCACGAGGAGGATGCGGGATGACATCCGCCGTGACATGCACACCACCACCGAGGGGGCCGAGCGCTTGTCGAATGTGCTCATCGACAAGCTGGACGCACTTCAGACCTCGGTGACTGGGCTTCAGACGTCGGTGACTGAGCTCTCCACTACACATAGCAGAGCCACCACGTTTATTATCACGCAGCTGGGCCATGTTACAGAGGCAGTCGCCCTCCTCATGGAGCAGAGCCGATTGAGAGGAGGAGTCACATCCTCGAGAGGAGGAGCTACATCCTCCAGAGGAGGAGATGTATCCTCGAGAGGGGGAGCTACATCCTCCAGAGGAGGAGATGTATCCTCGAGAGGGGGAGCTACATCCTCCAGAGGAGGAGATGTATCCTCGAGAGGGGGAGCCACATCCTCGAGGAGGTCATAGATGATTTTGAGTTGTGTTTTTGTCTTCTTTTGTATTGTTCTTGCTTTACCTATTGTATGCTCAAATGTATTCACCTTCATATCAATACAATGAGTAGACATCTTATCTTCATTTCTGTGCCATTTGATGATTGACTGTGCCATTTGTGTCATTGATTGTGTGTGATTACCTCCTTTTTGGTATGATGACAAAAAGGGGGAGAAATGTGTAAGTATAAAATATGTAAAAGGGGAGAAATATTAAAAAATATGTAAAAGAAATCAATGGAAATAAATAAAACGATAAACTCTTAAAAACACACATAAATTTGTTCTAAGTGGATTCGGTACCTCGAGGCTCATTATCTCTCTTTTGGGCTCCTAATGGAGTAATCTCCAGAATCTATTCAAGGGATATTCGGAGATTAGCTGAATCCTACTCAAGAACAAATTGACAGATTTTTCCTCTAAAAACAAAAATTTTAGTTCAAAAATTTCAAAGCATTAAAAGGAAATTCAGAAAATCAAAACATAGTTGAATGCATATG
The DNA here is from genome assembly GCF_009389715.1 of Phoenix dactylifera. Classification (NCBI taxonomy): domain Eukaryota; kingdom Viridiplantae; phylum Streptophyta; class Magnoliopsida; order Arecales; family Arecaceae; genus Phoenix; species Phoenix dactylifera. The sequence goes on from NW_024067868.1 coordinate 170,431, forward strand.
TTGAGGGGGAGAATCTGAATTTTAATCAAGCTAAAACATTAATATCATATAAGCCAAACAATTGATTGCAGAATATGAAGGCTTATATAATTCCAAATGAAAGGGGGAACTTTAACTCCCAAATTTAATGTTTCACTCCTTTCAAACTTGGATAAATTAAATTATCAGACATTTGAATTCATTTATGGAGTTTATTTCATTATTTACTGAGCAACTCATTTTACATATACTCAAAGTTTTGTCATCATCAAAAAGGGGGAGATTGTGGAGTGATTGATGAAAACCCCGTTTGATTTTGATGAGCTCAAAGCATTGGAGTATATCTTGTGATTACTAATGAATTCAATTGAGTGTTTCAGTAAAAATCCTGTCCAAGTGTCTCTAGACTTGGTTCATAGCATTTTGGATAAGTTAAGAAGTCTGCATGAACCAATGTCTGAGATACGAGTCGACTCCCGAGTTTCACGAGTCGACTCCAAGCGTATCAAGGTCACTGGCACGAGCTCGAGTCGACTCCTGATCAGTACGAGTCGACTCCGACTGAAAACAGACAGAAGGACAGAAGAGCAATTTTTCAGGTCTGAGATTCGAGTCGACTCCAGTGGAACGCGAGTCGACTCCCAGCGGTACACACAGAAAAAGTCAGAGAGCGTTTTATGGACTCTGAGATTCGAGTCGACTCCAGTGGAACGCGAGTCGACTCCCAGCGGTACACAAAGAAAAAGTCAGAGAGCGTTTTATGGACTCTGAGATTCGAGTCGACTCCCGCAGTACGCGAGTCGACTCCGAGACTGTGCGACCATCGACAGACGGAAGACCATGTTACTGCCTCTGAGATTCGAGTCGACTCACAGACAGCTCGAGTCGACTCCAAGACAAGCTTCACGTCAAAAGGCAGAAGACCAACTTTCGGAAACTGAGAGCCGAGTCGACTCCAAGGAAGTTCGAGTCGACTCCAAGACTGGATGAGCCAAAAGACAGAGAATCGGGAGTTCGGGCTCTGAGATTCGAGTCGACTCCCAGGACAGTCGAGTCGACTCGAGTGGACAAAATTCAAATTTGGATCCACGGACTACAGAGGATGAGCCGACTCCAAAATTGCCAGGTCAGCGCCAGAAGTTGGCGAGTCGACTCCGGGTCAAGACGAGTCGACTCCCAGTCAAGACGGCTACTTTAATTCAAACTAGGAACAGTTGCCGAGTCGACTCCGGAAAAGCTCGAGTCGACTCCTGCTACAGCCGAGTCGACTCCTGATCGCGCGAGTCGACTCCAACCCACCAACGGTCACATTGTTAGGCTGCGCAGAGTGTGCAGAACGGCCAGAAAAAGCAGAGTAACGGCTAGTTTCCGTGGGGGTTGGCTTAAATAGCCACAGAAGACTGTAGCAAGGCAGAGAACACACATTCCACTCCTAGCATTCAAGTCTTCAAGCTCTCTAAGTGCTCTTCAACGAGAAAAAGGGAAGATCTGCATTTACTGCTCCACCAACATCTTCCCAGCATTCAAAGCTTCCTCCTCCTGCTTTCAAGTCGATCACTCTTTCAAGAGGAGACCGGAGTTCCAGAAGCCACACCTCTTCACCATCTTAAAAGCGTTTGAGGGCTTCTAACTCCTTTACGATTATATTGTTTTAAATCTGCTTTTTGAGAAGCTATCTTCTGTTTTCTTCTATCTCGTGTATTTACTTGATTCAATCGGGGGATTGAATCAAGGGGATTAAGGTTGGTTGGTGAGCCGGTTTAAAACCAACGAGTGTAAGGGTTTGATTGTGAGCCCGGGAAAACAATCGGGGTTGGTTCTAGTCGGTGAGCCTGGGAAAACCGACCGAGTTCGTTGTGAGCTCGTAAAACAACAAGTTCGGTTGTGAGCTTGCAAAACAACCGGCTGTAATCCAAGGGGGTTATAGTGAAATTCCCAAGTGAGACTTGGGGAGTGGACGTAGGAGCAAGGGTTAGCTCCGAACCACTATAAAACTTTGTGTTTGTAGTGCATTGTCTCTCATCTTCTTCCCCACACATTACTCACAGCACTTAGCTGTAATTAAATAACTGGCTATAGTATTTAGTTAATCATCCACAAAGTTTTAATTAGCTAAGTTAATTTAAAAACCCAATTCACCCCCCCCCCCCCTCTTGGGTTGTCTATCTGGGCAACAGAACGACTCACCTTGCCTCCGGCGAGATCCTCCCGACCGGATCGACGGCGATTGGTCCGATCCCTTCCGCGGCAAGCTTAGAACCCCAATCTCCCCTCTTCTTTTCTTTCTTCCTCTTCTTTTTTCTTTTTTTTTTTTTTTTGTGGAAGCCTCTCGGTTGATGCCCTAGGGAGAGGAGGAGATCTCGGCACGATTGCTAGGGTTTTTATCACCCTAAGATCCTCCTTTCCGGTGGATTCGGGAGGAGGGGAGGTATTTTCGAAACAGGGCAGGGAGGGCGTGTCAACCGGAAGGCTCCCTCCCCCTTTCACGTGTTGGGTCGCCCTTGTTCAGAGGCCGGCCCAACTCAAACTTGGGCCTCTACATTCTCCCCCCCCCCAAAAAAAAAAAAAAAATCGTCCTCGAAATTAGCATACCTGAGGTTTCAAATAGTTGCGGATGCTTGACCTTCATCTCTTCTTCGAGCTCCCAAGTAGCCTCTCTTTCCGTATGATTATTGCATTGTACCTTCACTAAAGGAATGGTTCGATGTCGTAGTACTTGATTTTTTCTGTCCACAATTCGTATCGGAAACTCCTCATAAGTCAAATCCTTCTGAAGATGTAATGGTTCACATGCTACCACATGACTTGAATCTGGAATGTATTTCTTCAACATTGACCCATGAAAAATACTGTGCACACTGGATAAAGCCGATGGTAAAGCCAGTCAATATGCCACATCTCCAACCTTGTCCAAAATCTCAAACGGACCAACATACTTAGAGCTCAATATACCACGAACCCTAAATCTCATCACTCCTTTAGTGGGTGACACTCTCAAGAAAACATGATTCCCCAATTTAAAATTTCAATTCTCTCCTTCTATTATCAACATAACTCTTTTGATGACTCTGAGCTATATGAAGTCGTTCTCTGATCACTTGCACCTTATCTATGGTCTGTTGCACTATCTCTGGCCTAATAATTTTTTCTTACCCACATCATCCCAACAAATAGGAGATTCATGTTAAAATATTCCAAGTCTAAGACCAACCAAGGAATCATCAACCGTTAACACTAAATTTAAGATGCCCAAGTTTCTTCCAAAGGTTGTCAACAAAAGAAGAACCCATTGGTGAAAGTTACATAGCTACCTCTAGATCATCCATAGAATCAATACCATTCTCCTCGACTAGAAACTAACTCAAATATTCCATCATAATACCTTTTACATCAAATATTAATGTCCTTAACCAATTTCAAAATAACTCAAACTACCACACTTCCGCTGTGCACTCTGATTTAATCCATTAAATACTCTAAGGTCTCTAAATGATTTATGACCGAAATATCATTTTGCACTAGGAATAAGAAAATCCAAATTTCAAAACTTTAATTGAAATTTATGTAGAGTATACTAACCATAACTAACCCTCAAGCCATTAATCAAGTTTAAGGTCACTACATGAACTCCACAAATTAGAATCCAAAATATCCAGATTTAATTAACTCTAGATTCCTTAGCAATTCAATTACATAATTTAGATTGACCTTCCTTCCAAAAGAATTTACTTCAAATTCAATGGGTTAAAAGTCATTGAGCCAATATCACTATGGCTAGAAATTAACTCTATCAACCTTCAAATCTTTCTTCACCAAGATTCTTAATATGTATGATCAATGTTGCATATGATAACTCACATAAGCATCTCAAAATCTAAATCTCTACTCAATGGCAAAGATTCCTGGTTAGATCATAAATCTAGACTTTAGTTCAAGTTAACACATCCAATAGTCTCCAACAATTATAAAAAAATTCAGTAGCCCAATCCAAATATATGAATTCAAATAATTAGAATTCCCCCATCAATATGCCAACTCAATAGCCTCAAAATAAAACCAAATATATCAATAGAAAATAGTCCTATTTGTAATATCCAAACATACCAATACCACATACAGATTCACATACATATTCAACTTTGAAGAACATTGCTTTCAATATTATGAAATCTTCTTAGCTCACTCCAATACTATGGAAGATCTACGTACAAATTCTATTCTAATAATTAGCAGCAAAACCAAAAGTACGATCACATCAAAACACATATCAAGTTTAAACTTCCAGGTCACTTAATAATATCCGAATATGGTATAACTGATATGTCATTGTGGACCTTCCTACACTTATCTTAGGTCAAACCTCTCTTATCATGATCAAAGATAATTATACTTTCCTTCCACACTCATCAAAAACCAAATCTAATGCATACATTTTATCACAATGCCCAGTGATCTTACATCTTAAGCACTGAATTCAATTATCATGTTCCAAGTGATCATAACCTTAAGCTATGATATATTTCTGTCACAATACCTAGTGATCTAAAACATATGCTCATATTTCAATTTTGTCACTATCCTCAATGATCTTAAACATCAAACTTTAATGCCACTAAGGCCACAGTCCTTAGTGGTCTTAAACCTTAGATTATAATATCATTCCTGTTACAATCTCAAGTGATTATAAACTAAGGCTCTGATAGTTTTTCTATCATAATTTTCCACTCATACTCACCAGAACCTAAACCTTAGGATACCTTAACCTTAAGCTCTGATACCACTCTGTTACGCCCCGAACCCAGCACCCGGGTCCGGTATGCGACCGGCCGCATGAGCCCTAGAGCAATGCCCTAAAGATCATGCAAGGCCTATGATTAACAAAAATTCCAATAAATCCACAAGAAATTGATAATTCAAATAGACAAATCCGTCATGTCCAAATAAACAAATTAGTTCAATTACAAGATCTTCAAATGTTCATCAACATCAAGAAAGGATAAACAAACTAACTAACTAATGACTCTGGTACTTGCACTCTACGCCCATCCCATCCAAATCTATGCATCCTGCAACTCTGGTAAAGAAATAAAATGGAGGTGAGCTTTACAGCCCAGTAAGAATCTCTACACATCCACACCAACACAATAATAATATGAATTTGAAAACCACGACAAATCAATGCACATATTATAAAATCATATACCGGCTATCAAAAGCTCGAATAATCAGTATAAATATGCAAGTCAAATGTCAACAAAAATCCAGCCACTCAAGTGTGATACGTCATACGATATCTCAAAATCTTCAATTAATATTTTCATGCTTTTTCTTTCCATTCTCTATTAACTTGATCCGGATCAATTATCTTTCCGACTTTGGGCTACATCCCGTCACGTTTCCGGCCCGTGACGGAGCAATCGATAGTATCACATTTCCAGCCTGTGACGGGGCAATCGATAGTATCACATTTGCAGCCTGTGACGGGGCAATCGATAGTATCACATTTCCAGCCTGTGACGGGGCAATCGATAATATCACATTTCCAGCCTGTGATGGGACAATCAATAATAATGAGATAAGCCCAAAGTCCCCGTTCATTTAATCAATTCACACAAACACATTAATTCCCTTTTCCATCTTATATCCGGCCTAGACTAACCAAGGTCACGTTTCCGGCCCGTGACAGGGCAATCAATATAACATATTTAGTCTATCCACCATATCCATTAGTCTAATTATGTAAATGTAAATTATGCTCAGGATTGTATCCATCATACTATCAATTACAAACAAATATAACCAAAACACGATTTAATACCATCCTATCATAGGAACCATATTTATAAATCCAATTATGCAGGTGTAGGTTATGCGCATACATGCATCCATCATAGAACCCATCATAAGCCAACACGATCAAAATATAATTTAATATAAAACTATTTTTGCTTTGTCTGAATCATAGCATATCAAACATATATGGTGTAAAAATATTTATATCATGCAGGATTGGCGTACAAGGATTCTTACCCTTTATTGAAAACTCAGACAACCAATCACCCGCTCTCACGGCGATCTATAAACCGGAACGCGCAGGGACTCCACTCAGCGTTCCTCCCGTCCAATAGATTGTTTCCCTACAGAGTCAAATCATCATTAAAATTTACTCAAGACATATGATAATCCAGGATCCCTGTTTAATCCTCTAAAGGGTCCTCTAAAATCTAGTATTTCCAAGACTATGTAGAGCCCTCAAAACAATGAACTCCCCGGATCTAAGTTTAGAGGGAGAGAGAGCCCCATCTAGAGATAAACTAGAGAGAGAAGAGAAAAGTAAGACGAGTGGCTCTCCCTCTCCTTTCTATTCTCCTCGTGGCCATGCTCGGTGGCAGTGGCCACCTGTGGCCGGCGACCCCAGCGGTCGACGGCCCCCATCGTGGGTGTCGGCCACCTGTGGCCATGCGCCACGGCCCGACGACGGCCGGCCACGCGCCACGCCCGACAACGGCCGGCCACGCGCCACCCCCGACGATGGCAGTCGAACGGAAGGAGAACAAGGCAACCGGGCTCCTTGTCTCCAAATCCAACGGCTCGCCGGTCGTGTTCAAGAGGCTTAGAGACCGAAGAAGAAGAAGGAACGACTCGCCTTGCCTCCGGCGAGATCCTCCCGACCGGATCGACGGCGATTGGTCCGATCCCTTCCGCGGCAAGCTTAGAACCCCAATCTCCCCTCTTCTTTTCTTTCTTCTTCTTCCTCTTTTTTTTTTTTTGTGGAAGCCTCTCGGTTGATGCCCTAGGGAGAGGAGGAGATCTCGGCCCGATTGCTAGGGTTTTTTATCATCCTAAGATCCTCCTTTCCGGTGGATTCGGGAGGAGGAGAGGTATTTTTGAAACAGGGGAGGGAGGGCGTGTCAACCGGAAGGCTCCCTCCCCCTTTTCACGTGTTGGGCCGCCCTTGTTCAGAGGCCGGCCCAACTCAAACTTGTGCCTCTACATTTGTTGCATAACTCATCTAATTTTCATGAAACGTGACATGGTAGCACGGTGGAAGAATTACTATTATTTATCACTTAATATCAGAAATTATAAGATCATATTGCTAAAGCTCCCACTAATAAACCTATTTGATTGATTCTTCGTATATGCTATGTCCACATGTCCACCTCAACACTCAAACCCATAAATGAATTGCAAGTTCACTCCATACCACAATATAACAAAAAGATACAAAATTTGTAACTTGCCCATCGGAGCAAACACTTGTACAAAAGAACGTAAAAAGAATCACCATCTGTCTTTCGCTTATCCTCATCTTATCCTGTTAAGAGAAAAAAAGTAGTGAATACTTCAAGGCTCTAACCATTTAGAATTGCAGATCATGTTTATTTCTATAAATATTCAATTAACACTACAACAAAAGTTGGTTTTGCCGACTTACTTTTCCCGACGCTAGGGGAAAGCGTCGGTAAAGGTTGGCTCACAGCCAACCTTTCCCGACGCTTTGGGTTGGCGTTGGAAAAGCGAAAACAAACAACGACGCTATAAAGCGTCGTTATAAGTTAAGAAACAACGACGCTTATAAGCGTCGTTAGAAACCTTACCCAACAACGAATGGGAGTTTTGGCGACTGTGTTTTCCCGACGCTAGGAAAGCGTCGGGAAAGTTTGGCCCAGCCCCAACCTTTGCCGACGCTTTTAGTAAGCGTCGGTAAATCCAAAGAAACGACGACGCGTTGAAGCGTCGGTCAAAGATTTCGAATCTACGACGCTTAAAAGCGTCGTTAGGAAACATTAAACCCCCCAACCGGCCCCGTCTTCTCATTTTCCATCGGTCGAGGCCCTTTCTATCAGTCGATGCCCTAGCTCCATCGCCAGCTCCATCGCGATCCGTGGCTTCCCCGCTGCCGTCTTCCTCCTCCTTCTCTGAGGTAAGCCTCCTCCTTCTCCTCCTCCTCCTCCTCCATCCTTCTCGTCCTCCTCCTCTTCTTTGTTTCAGGGCTTGCAAACTGATCTCACCTCCATCCGTAGCCTCGATCGGCGATCGAAGATTCCGCTTCTCCGCCACCGGTCGACCTCCGCCGTCGTCTGAGGGTAAGCCTCCTCCTCATCCTTCTCTTCCTCCTCCTCCTCCTCCTCCTGTTTGTTTTCTCTTGTCTTTAACGCTCGCCCGGCCCCTCTCTCATCCTCTCCTCGGTCGATGCCCTAGCTGCGCGCCGACATCAAACCTCCATCCCGAGCCCTAGCTACTCGGCGGTCGTCTGAGGTATATTGCTTCGAAAAAGAAGGTTTTATCAGAAGGCCTTGCAGGTGCTTGCTTCTTTCTTAACTAAGATTCTGATATGTACGATTTAGATGTATTAAGTACATGATTACTCCATGGCATGAGAATTATCTATGGTTGTGCTTGCTGGTTTATTCTGATTTAACTGTACATGTTATTGCATATTTCTTCAAGTGTATTTTGCTGCTATGTTTTGGTATCAAAAAATATAAATTATCATATGATGCTTGTTTTCTCTTACAATTTTCTTTTGATGTGTTTGTGATTTTTTTTATTTTCAACTATACATAATTATAAGTGATAAAAAAATCACTTGCAGAAATAGGAAACCTGTATGCTGCTATTTTTTCTGGATCTCAGATGTGGGAACTTAAGAAATTTTTAAGAGAGGAAATTAGCGCTCTCGCATCTCTTATTCCTGTTCCATTGTTTGAACCTATGAGAGCAAATTTCATATGCTAATCCTTATAGACCTGGCTCCTGCCACTAACTATATGGTTGGATCTCTCTACTGCACTATTCATGGAGATCAAACACCTTCCCTTATCAACATAACTATTATTTTTCCTCCTTTGAAATGTCTGCCCACCTTTGTCACCATTAGACCACCACGATTTGCTGGTGGCAGCACCTGTCTCTTTCTACTTTTTCCAGCTAGCATAATTCTTTCCTCTTTCTCAAAAGCTTAATATATTTCTTTAACAACTGGATAAATTACTTGACTCTGTACTTTTGCCGTAAATAAAATACATGATCTGCGTGAGTGGGTGTACTGAACAATCATCCATGGGTTAAATCAGAAGTGGTATCTTCCTAGGTCCTTCCTAATTTTTAGAGACGCACTTCCTATTTTAAATTTTTAGATTCAATTAAATATGACCTTTTGATAAACTTGTCTTGTTCTTTATCTTAGCAATAACTTACTTTATTCTATGCAATTTTCTTAGAGTTGCATTTCGTATTTTAAATTTTTTAGATTCGATCCAATATGACCTGTTCATAAACTTATCTTGTCCTTTATTTAGCAATAATTTACTAAATGAAATTAGCAGAAGAAAACCCAAGCCAAACATAGCATTTGCAGCTGACTGACTAACTATCTTGGAAGTCTAGTGAAGTACTTTAATTTAAGGTGGTTTGATTTGGCTTGTGCAATAAGTTTCATAGCAACCGAGTAATATTCTTGGATTGCTTGGAAGGTTAAGAATTAGCATAAAGAAAAAGATTATCAAATTAGATTGAATGAGAATGGCATACTCCAAAGGGTCATAAGTTTCAGCCTATTGTAACATATAGAGTCCCAAGTTTTCATTCTCAAGTCATTAGCCTGTAAACATAAAAAGGGTCATAAGTTTTATAACTCAGTTCGTGACTTTGTTTCGTGACTTCTAAATCTTTGAAAGCTTTGATGAGGTGAGAAGATCGTCGATCGATAGGTTTTCTTTTATTCTCTCGCAGGTAATTCGTAAAATGACCATATTTGTAAATGTTGCTGGTATCTGATGCTTTGTTACTTCAACTGCAGCTGTTTCTATTGAAGCGAGGAGGGGAAGAGATATACGTAGGCCCGTTGGGGCGACATTCTTGTCATCTGATCGATTACTTTGAGGTAAGAAAAATGGACAGCAGAAAGGTTGCATCGTTTTTAGTTTTCAGAGTTTAGCTCCTGAAACATTTTATATTCGAGCGACGCGACGACGTCTGTAACTTTGCATTATATTATCAGCAAATCGAAGGAAGTGAGCAAGATACAAGACGGCTATAGTCCTGCAACAATGGATGCTGGAAGTAACAAACACAATCACAAGAAGACAATATTGGGGTTCGTTTCAAGCGAGGTGTACAAGAATTCGGAATTGCATCAGTAAGTAGTCTGGCTGCTGTTCCAACGTACGGATTAATTTCTGATGGAGGTATTACCTAGAAACAATTGACTCTTTTACTCTATATTGTGTTGCAGGAGAAACAAAGCTTTGATCAAGGAACTGAGCATACCTCCTCCTGGCTCTAGCGATCTTCCACTTCCCAACTCAGTACTCTCGACCATCCTCACACAAATGCTTGGCATGCCTGTGGAAACAACGACTGTCGTATTGGAGAATCCTCCATATTACTGTCGTATTGGAGGAATCCTCCATATACGCTGGAGGAGAATACCTCTTGGACAAGGGTGTTGCAGGTTGCTGAGAACCACAAACACAAAAGATGAGTATTTAAAGCACCAGAGGAGCCCATCAATTTCTTGGACCATACAAATTAGGCCATATGACTTGGAGCAGTAAACTTTCCAAAATTTCAGCTCTTGATCATTGTTTTGAAACTATTGTAGTTTTTTTTTTTTTTTTACCTTGTGTCACTTCTGAATTTCTGTAATCAGAATGGCCCCTCTCAATGCTCAAGGAGATGCTCGAATACCCAATACCACAAGCCATGCATGTTCTTCTGCCAGAAATGCCTGCATGAAGTGCCTCTGCGTGCCCCCAGGCTTCTATGATACAATTGGGAACAATGTTCTCCCATCTGCATGGTCTGCCCACCCAGGAGTACTGGTATTGGCTTGGTGTTGGTGTTTTATTGGCGTATTCTATCCTCTTCAACATTTTGTGCACCCTTGCCTTTGCATACCTTAACCGTATGTCTACTGATATGCCTACTTTTTATTCTATTGTGCTTTAGTTCCATTTTTTCACTTGATAGAATTTCTTACTTCCTTTTTAATGTCATCAAAGCACTGGGAAAGGCACAGGCAGTGATCCATCGGATTCTGCAGAAAAGAAAGGACGAGGTGTTTTAGGCACTAACTCTGAAATGGGATCTAAAGGTGACCTCCTGTTGGAGCAGATGCATCCTGTGGCTCGTGTTTATTTTGTAAATGTTCCTGGAAACTTTTTGCTTTCATTTTAAATAACTAGTGGAAACTCCTGGGTGATTGCACCAGTAAGCAACAGGCCCGAGTCATCTCAAATGAGAACTTCAGAAGGAAGGTACCCCGAAGAGAGGAATGATCCTTTCCTTCCAACCAGTATCCATGACATTTCATAATGTCAATTACTTTGTTGACATGCCAAGGTTGGTAGATGATAATTGTTTATTTTGCTTCATGTTAAGACATATTATGAAACTATTGGATCAATTGTTTTGAAAACTATTGTAGTTTTTTTTTTTTTTTACCTTGTGTAACTTCTGAATTTCTGTAATCAGGATGCCCCTCTCAATGCTCAAGGAGATGCTCGAATACCCAATACCACAAGCCATGCATGTTCTTCTGCCAGAAATGCTGCATGAAGTGCCTCTGCGTGCCCCCAGGCTTCTATGGGAACAAAGGTGTCTGCCCCTGCAAGCAGTAGAAGGCATAGACCAACGACGCTTAAAAGCGTCGGCATAGACCAACGACGCTTTTTTGACGCGTCGGGTTAAACCCGACCACGCCCACCTGCCCGACGTCTGACCCACGCTTTGTGAAGCGTGGGCTGGAAATTCGTCGACGCTTATAAGTGTCGGTAGAGACAAAAAAAAGCGCCGGGAGTTCTTCCTTCTTTTGTAGTGTAATATATCTCATTATCGATTTCGTATCAATATATGCTTGGAGGCCAACACTGCCAACGTTTTCGACAATGTTTGGTTTTCTTTCGCATCATCAGCCATTTAATCATGCTCCACACAACTTTCAGAGCATTCAAAATATTTTTATCCATCTGCTTGCAAGCCTTGCATAAGTCTCAAAAAAAATGGCTACCGCATGATCCAGACATATCCTTCTTCGCGCGAAAGCTGCAACCCCTGTCCTAAAACGAGAGCCTCTCGTTAGGGCTGGAAGTGGGCCGGGCCGGGCCGGGCCAAACCCCTACCCAAGCCCGGCCCGAATTTTTTTTCCGGGCTTCGGGCCGGGCCGGGGCCCGAACAATTTTAAAGGAACGAGGCCCAAGCCCGGCCCGAGCCCGGCCCGAGCCCGTTTGGGCCAGCCCGATGAAGAGCCCGTTTGGGCCAGCCCGATGACGAGCCCGTTTGGCCAGCCTGTTTGGGCCAGCCCGATGACGAGCCCCTTTGGGCCAGCCCGATGACGAGCCCGGCCCGATCCCGAGCCCGGCCCAGTTTACAGGATTATATATTAATACATGTGTTTTGCAGAAGTTAAAAATGGAAAAAATTGTCAGTATCTAGGGTAGATCTCTATTTTGCTTGTCTTACATGGATTATTGGTTACCTCCTATTCTTATGAGTTATGAACTGTCTTTTACTACTCGGTAAGCAATTGCTGCAATTTACATGCTAATTTTATCAGTTCCATATATTATTTATGCTTGTCTTACATGCTTTCTCCATTCGAATTACAGGTTGGCGTCATGTTTCAAAAGCTGGTATCTGATGATCATACTCTAAAAGTGACAGATATTTTGATAAAAGAAGAAGGAAAGGGATTACTTCCAAATAGAAGAGCATTAGAGACTATTCTTATATAGTAGAAGAATGATTATTGTGCTATGGTTCAAGAAAGTGTAGACATTGTACATCTCAGCACAAGCATAAATAATGTGTGGAGGCGTGCATACACATGCTTCGACAAATGTGTAGTAGTATTGTAGTAAGGAGCCCATACCTTTGGATTGCATTGCTGAGGTAAAGTTAATACGCTCAAATGACAGATCACCTGCACGGCTGTCGGCTGCACAGAGGACAATTTCACAGAGGTGTATGTCCAAATACAAGTACATGAAAACATACAAGCAAAAATGTCGACAAGCAAACAACCTACTCAACTTAAATGAAATATGAGATGGACCAAATAGGCAATCAGACGGATCATTAACAAAATAGCATCTGATGGTTTGAAGATAACTTGCAAAAAATTTCATTCCATGCAACCAACTGCAACGATACAACTGAAACCAAACAAAAGGATTCCATCAAAAACAGGAGGATAAAAAAAATTATCGGCCTGAAGTCGTTGTTCCCTGCACAATAATATATTCATCATATCCATGTAAATTGTAATAGAGAAACTCCCTGAAGTCAGCTTCAGGCCTGCAGTTCAAAAACATACAACTGTCATAAAATTTTGCAACAAATAACCATGATCCACATGAAAATACTCCATCAACAACATACTTGATACTTGATACTTTAGGTATGAACTAGATCTGATGAGGAGGGTATCGTCATTCAGTTCTCCCAAATTGCCCACTCCAGGAGTCGAGGGTGTCGTCATCTACATTCAACGTTACAGAACTCGAGCAATTTGCAACTGTTAACACACAAATCAATCATAAATGTTTAAATTATAAGTACAATAAGCAAATAAAAAATATTAGATAAATTTAAAAAATTTATATACCTTCATCATATTGTTCACGAAGCCAATCTTGGGTACACACTAAGGCTTCTACGGTAGAAGGGCTCAAAGAGCTTCGATACTGATCCACAACTCTACCACCAGTGCTGAATGCTGACTCAGATGAAACAATGGAGACTGGAATAGCTAGAACATCTCGAGCCATTCTTGATAGTATAGGATAGACTGCTGCATTGCTCTTCCACCAAGCCAAGATGTCAAACTCCTTATTCTCCAAATCAGGAAGCACATCATCATCCAAATAACTATCCAACTCGGATCTCTTAGGGCGTTTTGAAGAACTCTGACTTCTAAATTGAGTAAAATCCATACTAATTTTTTTTTGGAAGAAACTAAACTTATATCACCTTGTCCACCAAAATTAGATGTTCGCTCACTTGAACTCATAGAGGGATGCATTCTTGTTGCATCTACATACTCATTATACAATTTAAAAAGACAAGCACGAATATCATCAATCTTTTTCTTGCACTCCTCCAACTCAAATGCCTTTTGATAACAAAACTCTACAAATATCAACTTTGATCTAGGATCCAAAATAGAAGCAATTTCCCAACAAATTATTGCACTGAGACCAATATTTGTTAAACTTCTTTAGCATCTCATTTGTTAATTGCTTCACTGTTTCATCAGTATCGATACTTTCATCCGTCAACAAAGCCCTAATTCCCCAAAACTTCTTTTAGGTATAAATTGGATGTGGGATACTTACAACCAGAAAATACTTTAGTGGCATCAAGAAAGGCTTCTAAAAATTTAAGAATTATAGAAGCCTTTTTCCATTCATCATTGGTGGGGCATACACATGAATGCTCAATTGCATATCTAATAAGAGCATCTTTATAACCAAGTGCATCATGCAACATTTCATAAGTAGAATTCCATCTTGTAGGAACATCCAAAGTGAGTCCTTTTCTAGCAGGAAGTCTCATATACTGTACAATTTCATTAAATGCTTGCATTCGAGATGGGGATGCAGAGACATATCTAACAATTTCTCTTATACATTCAATAGCTTCATGAATGATTTTCATTCCATCCTGAACCATATTTAATATATGTGCACAACATCTAATATGACTGTACTCCCTACTAAACAACATTGAATAACAAAAGTGATCTTGGAGCCTTCTCATTACAGCATCATTTGTGCTGCAATTATCCAAAGTAATAGCACATATTTTACAATCCAATTCCCATTGAACAAGACATTTTTTACAGCATCTTCAATTGCAAAGCTGGTGTGAGGGTATGGAAGTTTCTTGAAACTAATAATCTTCTTATGCAGAGTAAAATCAGAATCAATATAATGTGCTGTGAAAGAAATGTAACCAATTTTCTGATTTGATGTCCAAATATCAGTAGTGAAACTAACCCGAGAACTTAGGTTCTTGAATACATCATGCAATTTTTTCCTCTCTTCATGATACAAAGCCATACAATCATGTTTTATAGTCTTACGACCCATAATTTTGAATAATGGCTGAAGAGATTTCATAAAATTCAGAAAAACAGTATGCTCAACAATACGAAATGGAAGCTCAGCACATATGATAAATTTTGCAAGAATTTTTCTACTCTCATCTTGATTGAATTTGAAACACTTTATCGGATCTTTTGAACTTGGTAGTAAGAGCAACTGACTAGTCGGATTCTTTTGATACTTCTTGCAAACATTTTCAAGATGGCGTTTTAGATGACTCGTTCCTCCTTTAGTGCTCCCACTTAAAACTTTTTTACAATATTTGCACTTAGCTATTGATCCTTCAGAATTTTTTTTCCTCGATAAAGTGATTCCATACCCAAGATCTTTTTTTAGAAGAATTGTCACAAACATTATCAGGAGTATCTTCATTTCTATCATCCTCATTCCTTAAATCTTCAACAGTCTCATTTTCACCCACTTTAAAATGAGACATTAGTAAAAATAATCTGCCCAAATAACAAAATAAACATCACAAATTTAACCTATATTATTTTGCAGGATCTTCCATGTGTCCAAACTAACATCCAGACAAGCAGCAAGCAGGACAATTAACACATTTGCATAAGAGGAAAGCAAAGTTTGTAGCCAGCTAAGAGAATAAAACCAAAGCACATCATGTTTTTCCTCGGATCGAAAAGAAAACAGCCAGATCAGAGCAACATCCAAGCTATGTAATAAAATGTTTCAAAATTAGCAAAGAATAAAACATTCTAGTCCCACATCCAAGCTATGACTGCACATATGGGATGGGTTATAAATAAAATTACTACTAATCATGCTGCCATGCAAGAACTGATTATAAATAAAATTACTACTATATTTCAAAATTCCGTCTCTGCTCCTTAAAATTCTTGGAGACTTCAAAAGTTGGAGCACTTCATGTGGAATCTATGAGGTCCATCCATTCATAACGTTGGGATATTAATATGGCAAATAAGCCAGAATGGAGAGAGGTGAGTAGTCACTTATCCAGTTAAGAGCTGCAATAAAACACACCAACATGATAGTCAAATAAAACCAAGAAATCTTTCAAATTCCACCCCTTTTCTATTACCATCTTTATCCCTTCCTGTTATTCCTATTTCTCTATTCTATTCTTCTCA
The DNA here is from genome assembly GCF_009389715.1 of Phoenix dactylifera. NCBI lineage: Eukaryota > Viridiplantae > Streptophyta > Magnoliopsida > Arecales > Arecaceae > Phoenix > Phoenix dactylifera. The sequence goes on from NW_024067868.1 coordinate 186,629, forward strand.
TTCTCATTCCAGTCTCTTCTATGTTATTTGTTGTTGTTCTCTTCATCTCGGGACTACCACAAGACTTGCATAATTTAGAAAGAAGAAAGAACCGGAAGCCTGATATGAGGCTCCAGATAAATTGCTTCTCAGGAAGTCAAAAACTGAACTCCTTGAAACTAGACTTAATCTACTCTCTAATAAACTGGACTTCATATAATCAAAGTTATAGTATTCATAGGAAAAGTTCTAGAGGAGGCTATTCATTTTAAGAGTTTTAAGGATGTCTAAGATGCGCACATATCTCTACATATGGTGTTACCTAATTAAATACAAGTCCATCGAACATCACCAAAAGATAAATCCTGGGTAACAGAGGGCTACGATAGGCGCTGCCCATGAACAATATGATATGCAGTCAGATGGTCAGTATGGTATGTCCAATTTTGTACATATGTGGATATAACACATTCTAAACCCTTCTGCAAGTTAAGCTTGTAAAACTATAAAATCATGGCATAGTTCAGCTGAAGAAAGATTTTGGTGACAATTCTGTGATACTGCTTGTAGTTGGAATTTTCTTCAAGAAGCCTAGGCTATTATAAATAATCTTTAAGCAAACTTGAGTTCTTGAAAGCAGAGGCTCAAAATAAGTGGATTTAAGGACGGCCGGAGCAGGAGGTGGGAGGCAACCTAGCACTCAGAAGTAGGGGGAGTAGAATAACCTGAGAGCCGACGACGACGAGCGGAGAAACCCTAGCACTCGACAAGCCGCCGCCGACGAGCCTCCCCCGCTCTCGTCTCCCCTCTGCACTCGACGAGCCGACGATGACGAGCCGACGACGCCTCCACCGGACCCTAGACGATGACGATGACGGTCGACGAGCTCTGGCCCTCTGCAAATCGCGATTCGGCAAGCCCTAAACCGGAGCAGGAGGTGGGAGGTTGGGCATCGGTGACGGTGAAGGGTGAGAAATCCGCTAATCATCCCAGGAAAACAGCAAAATCAGAAGTAGGGACCCTGACGACGACGAGCCGACGACGACGAGCGGAGAAACCCTAGCACTCGACGAGCCGCCGCCGACGAGCCTCCCCCGCTCTCGTCTCGCCTCTGCACTCGACGAGCCGACGACGACGAGCCGACAACGCCTCCACCGGACCCTAGACGACGACGACGACGACGACGACGAGCCTCCACCAGACCCTAGACGACGACGACGACGGACCCGGTCGACGACGACGGACCCTAGCCCTCTGCAAGCCCTAAATCGGTTACGGGTTACCCAAGCAGCCAGCCAGCCAAGCTTCACTGCTTAAGTCTTTAATTCCCAAATTGAATTCGGGCCATGATGTTGGGCTTGGTTCGGGCTGGCATTGGGCTCGGGCTTGGTCCGGGCCTGGGCCGGGCCAATGGGAAACCCGAGCCCGGCCCGAAATAAAATTGGGCTTAAGTTTGCAGCCCGAGCCCGGCCCGACATTCATTGGGCCTAGCCCATAGCCCGGCCTGCAGGCGGCCCGACCCGATGGGCTTCGGGCCGGCCCGAGCCCACTTCCAGCCCTACCTCTCGTTATGTCTAAAACCATCTTACCGCACCGCATCCCACCCCTTAAAAAAAAAAAAAAAAAAAAAGACAGCAGCAAAAAAAAAAAAAAAGGAGTTATTTAGAGAGCGGATCTCAGCGCGATTGTAAGCCTGTCGACGCGTACGCGTGATTCAACAGGACACAAATTGGACGGCAGGCAGGGTGGAGCCCCCTGGTTCCCGCGCCTTCCGGTCCCTCCGCGTCCAAAGCCACGGCAATAATAGACCCCTCTGTTTCCCGATAACGACAGCTCCGAGCCTCCAACTCGTCCCACTTCCATCCCTCCCTTTTCCCGGCCTCCCCCTCCAATCATCTCCCCCACCGCCACCCCCTTCTATGAAACAAAAATGCCAGCCAAAAAGCGGGATTCGGAGCCTAGGATTCGTATCATCTCATCTCATTTGATCGAGAAAAGTCGATATTTTTGAGAGGGGTTCAGGCTTTTTGATGCCGTCGGCGCTTCCTTATCTTTGAGAAAGAGGGAGGGGGGGAAGAGAGGCAAAGGGAGAAATGCGTCCTAGCTTCTGCCAGAGCTGCCTCGCCTTTTTCCTGAAGTTTCTGAATTACCTCCAGACCTTCGTCGGCGTCTCGCTTATTCTCTATTCGGTATGGATGCTGAATCACTGGCACCGACACGGTCACGGCGGCAGCGGCTTTAGTTTCGATTTCGACAAGCTTCCAGTTCCTTGGTATTCTTCCTCCCGCTCCCATTTTTGGCAAAATTTCATGCTTCATTGGAACCAGCGGAACTTAAATCTTGGTTCCAAATTGTTTCTTTTTTAATGTTATATGATAGACTTTTTGTGATTGATTCTTGTGATGAAGTGGTTTGATATAAACTGGTACAGGTTGGTGTGCTCGTTGATGGGCATCGGGTTCTTGGTGTGTTTAATTGCTTTCACAGGGCATGTTGCTGCCGAGGCCATTAGTGGCTGTTGCCTCTGTTTCGTATCCTACTTATGAATCTATCTCTCTCTCTCTTCTTCTTCTTCTTCTCCACTTATTTTGCATCAAAACATTTTAGTATCATTCACTGTGCAGAACAATTCTGTGAGCAATTTTTCATCATGTGGCCGACTAGAGATTGGTAAGTGGTGACAGATGCTACTTAGGGCTTGACTTAAAGAAAATGTTCTGTTATATAAGCAATGTGTTTCTTTGTTACTAAATCTTGGTGATCTTGAAATGCCAGTACGGGATGTTCGTAGCCTAATTCTTAGCAAGTGGCCTATTTGGAGAAAAACAAAAATACCGAATGTACTATTTTGTTCCTTTTCTTGGTTTATTTGGTGTCGGCAGAATGTTCTTGCAAGTACGCTCTGACATTTTTATGCCATCTTTTCATCATCTACTTTGTTCTTTTAGTTTAGTTTAGGTACATCTTTGATCATCTATCTTCTCGTGAATCTCCAATTCATGCTATCTACATTTTTTTCACTTATATTCACGATTGTTCTGTAACAAAATTATAGTAACATGTAAGCTGTTTACTGAAGGACATGTCTGAACTAGCATATAGATTTAATTGTTCAAATACATTCTTTAATTTTGTCTAAAGTGGCTTGGTGCCGAACAAAAAAACAGAGAAGGTATTCTGAATTACTTAAATATAAAAAAGAGCAAAAAACATCAATATAAGCCTTTGAAAATCTGCTGAAGTTAAGAAAAAAACATGCAACAAAAGAAAAAAATGCAAGGCAAGTTTGACTACACAATTTTTAAAGAGAAACTGCATACTCACAAAATTAGATCATAAATGCAGATCCTTGCAATGCCTTGACAAGCTTTTAATTATTGGTGAAGGTGATGGTGAACGAAAAAAATGAAAAGAAGTTGTACCCTAATTATTACCATATTAAAATGTTTCAGTTGCTAATATAAATAAAACCTCCTCCTTTAGTCCAAGCGCAAATATTTGAGGGCACCAGCATGATATCACTTGGCGCTATCTATTTCAATCATCCTAATGAAATTCTAAGCATTAACAATCTATCATCCAAGTTCATCGCTTTTCTGATAAATTGCAGCACACCTGGTTAAAATTATCTTGCTGACCATGCTTCTGACAGTTGACGTGTATGAAAAGTTGCATGTTGATCATTACACTATAAGTCTTTCCTCTCATCATTGTTTTGTAGAGCAGTTATCTTCATTAGTTTGTCCTTCTGGATCATTTTAAACATTTTAACACCTTTCTTTTTATTTGTTCTACAGATCTCAATGTATGTTATTTTCTGTTTCTTTTCTTTCTTTTTTTCCGACACTCAGTTTGAGCTTTCATGGTTTACTTAACTGGGTCGATCACAGTATGCAGTTTTGACCACGATTTTAATTTTACTGGAAGCTGCTTTGGTGGGCGATCTTGTATTCAACAAACACTGGGAAGAGGTAAGTTGAAAGCAGTCAAAATTTGTATGACTTCTCTAGAGGACCATGCCTACTTGCATTGGTAAACATTTATGCTGCCTTATGTCATGCCTCGCAGGATCTTCCACATGATGCTACTGGAGAATTAAAAAGGCTTCGAGCCTTTGTTGAAGCCAATATAGGTGTATGTAAGTGGGTGGCCGTAACTGTATTGGTGGTTCAGGTATCCAAATACGCTTGTCCTTATTTTAAAGTATAGAATAGCATTATGTCTTGCTGAACTGACAATAAGCATAAATGGCTGCTCATCAAATTGACACACAATGCTCCAAAGTATTAAGCAGCTATTGGTTTTTTTCTTGCTTTATTTAAGATATAATAATTATCAACGTGCTATAAACTTCAGTAAAGCTTTTAGGAGTGCAAATTGAAAGCTCAGCAGACAAATGCAGAAGGAATACAAAGCAGCATCTGATTAATGCAATAGCGCAAGCATGAAGACAATCATTCCCACATGGTTGGTAATAGTGCACATGAAGGAAATAGAAAATAGAAAAGAGGTGAAGACTATGCAAGCTACCAAAAAAAGACAAATAAATTGTTTATGCATGCCTCTAAAACAACCGTCAAACAATAAATTATAAAATTTTTTTCCTCAGTAAATCACAGTTGTAGTGTGATTAAATTGTAGATTGACTAAGCCATTTCATTTAGAGATATAAACAATGAAAATGATGCTTCTTGTAAATATTATTTGTTCTATGATCAATATTATTGTTCATGCCTCTAAAACAACTGTCAAACAATAAATTATAAATGTATAAACTTTTCCTTAGTAAAATCCAAGTTGTAGTGTGATTAAATTGTATATTGACTATTTCATTTAGAGATATAAACAATGAATATGCTGCTTCTTTTAAATATTATTTGTTCTATGATCAATATATTGTTCATTCGGGTAATAGAATATGCTTCTTTAACAGATGTCCTCGAGCACGCATTGTTAGAAACATGAAACATGTTGAATTGCTAAGACTCTCAAGTTTTGCTTTAATAAGAGCACTGCAGAGAATAAGTATAGTTTATTAGAAGACTTTTGCTTTATTTTACATCTTCTATGCAGGCACTCTCACTTCTGTTAGCAGTGATTCTGCGAGGAATGGCCTCATCGAAAACTGTGGACTATGATAGTGATGAAGAATTCTTTAATGTAAGAAAGCCCCTGCTAAATCCACAAGGTGGTCCAACTTTTGCTTCAACCTCTTTTGACAATACAGTGATTTCCTCGGACACCTGGAACTCACGAATAATGCAGAAGGTATTTTTCTTTCATTGTTTTGTTAGGATTTTTCATCTCAACGTATATCTATGATGATCCCAAGTAAGATTTTCATATCTAGTGGACCTCAGCTGAGTACCCAAATAGGACTGATTGTTTCATTTTATTAAGTTGGAAATTTGGCAACGTTGTTCATGTAGAGATGATCATGAATGTTTTTTGCATATGCCCGGCTACAATGTGTGATGTCATGTATATATAGGGGCGAAATGCAGTTTGCATGGTAAGCTGGACAGGCTATCTTTACAGTCATAGAGTTGCATTTGGTGCATTAAACCATACCACCATGAAATAATGTGTTCTATTTTAAGGTCCTTTTCAGAGACACTGAAGAGGGCACAAGCCTCAGAATATCTAGATTTTAGGACTAGCAAATCCTCCATTTAGATGGACTTCAGCATCCCAATAATCTAGAATTGCAGGAAGAGAGCTCTCCTCTGATTTCGCCCGCTTCTAAGTTTTCAATATCCCTGCCTGATTTTTTATCCTGTTTCACATGTATGGGTAGTTGGAATCCAAACACGCACACCAAGAGTGATTTACAGACCTCTGATTCTCCCGAGTTTCCTGACTCCTTTCTCCTCTCTTAGTTAAATCAAAGGCTGCATATTATGTATCCAAACACACACCAAGGGTGATTTACAGACCTCTGATTCTACCAAGTTTCCTGACTCCTTTCTCCTCTCTTAGTTAAATGAAGGGCTGCATATTATGTATTTAACCCCATGTACAGGATATCAATACAAATAGTGCAGTTAGGCACCCAATCAACCTCATCCCACACAGTGCACTTGATCATGAATCCTCAAGGAAATTAGTATATTGCCCAAAGCAGCCTGCATTTCAATATAGCTTCATATTTCTGCTCTTCTAACTTAAAATCCATGTGCACCAGATATTGATGTCAATCTCCCACATCATATCATTCCTTGGAGGAAAAGAAAGCAGCATTGTTGCTGGTTCAGATGGTCTAGATTTTAGTGCATCCATCAATATACTAATTGTACTAACAGTTTTCAAATGCGTACATGATTATATTAACAAAAAAAATCGTATTGTAATGGTGCATTAAGGGTTTTAGCATTCATCTCCAAAACTCCAGATTATTTAGAAGTGTACAATGCCAGTGCCCAGTACTATTCAGGCAAATGATTATTGCTGTTCATCATAATTTTGAAACCAGTCCTAGTTAAATAACTGCATCTTAGTGCATTTTTTGATTTAACTCAAAAGCATTATGTTTCAAGGGTGATATTTTCAAGTTTTAAATTTGGAGACATAGTCTTGTTTGAATGGGGCAGTTTTGAGTCCATTTATGAGCCTCACACATTTCTTTCTTGATCTGCAAGATTTCCCATCATTGCTGACTGAACTGTATAGTGATAGTTGCAAGGAAAAGCATCCATGTGTTTGTTTTTATCGAAATACTCGACTATCATAATGGATGTTAAGTTCAGTATATTAATGCAATTAATGCAATTAATTATAGTCCCTTTCCCAGCTTTCAACTCACTTTTGCAAATTAATGCAATTAATAAAAACAAAGTTCAGTGTTGAATCTACATTTCCAATCTCATCTGCTTTGGTGTTTCTCGTGATTAATTATGAAATAGTGCCATCGAGTTTCATACCATTTTTAGTAGGCTTTTTTGTGCAGTCTGATGATGGTTGAAACCTGAAACATGAGCATTCCACAGGTTTGTTGGAAGTGGGATGATGTGCCTGTTCTCATAATTAATTCATGCCTATGGCCCTTGCACGCACTGTGCAACCCTATTCATTTGAGAGAGTGATATGCATTTGCTTTTATTTTCTGATGCTTTTTCTTTCTCCTCTTTTTTCTTTTCTTTTTCTTTTTTTTTCAAATTGCAGTATGTTCTTGGCCAAAGCCAGCTTTCAGACAATGCCATGGATCCAAAGACATCGGGTGATCTCCACATCTAGTGGTAGCTATGAGGACCAAAGTCTATTCATTGTATTCTTCTGTAAGTAGGTAGAAACTGTGTGATGGTTTGCTAGTATTCTTCTGTATAGTTGTGGAGACTGGCTTGTATAAATCCGTTGCTGCTTCTGTTATCCTTTTCTGGAACATACGGTTGGAATCATTTGAACTTTCTAAGAATGATTCAGTAATTCAGAACTATGTGATTAGTTTTGATTGTTGGATTCCTGTTTTTTTTTTTTTTCCTGCCTTGGTTGTGGTAGTACTAGATGCATTTCTATGAGACCAGCATCTAAATGCAGGGGACCATTAAAATTCCAATAATGGGACCATTAGTAAAGATTCCTTGCCTCTGCCATTGATCCAAAGAATCAAATGAAACCCATGAACAATCAATACCCCATGCCTTTGGGCATAAAAATTAGGCATAGCTTGGGCCCTGGCCATGGAACGATCAATTAATTATCTCAAAGAGGCGCATGAGGGACACAGAAAGCAGGGCCCTCAAATAATTTTTGATTTAGAGGTTTCTAGGGCATGTATATGATACAACGTTTAATATGAGGATACAACAAAGCCATGTTAATCAAGTTCTTGCATTATATGAGCGGAAAAAAAAAAAGATAAAATAATGATCAAACCCTCCATGGCACCTGATGGGTGAACAAAACAAAAACTTGAAATCGCACATTAATGTTGGATTAACATTGTATTTAATTAACTAGTGATAGTGATAAAAATTGAATAGCTTAAAACAATGGGAATCCGGTAAGGGGGTGAGAGATTCCACAGAAGATCCAGATTATCAGTACTGGATGGGCAGTTCATCTGCTTAGCTTCGATAAGATTCCATCTCGTAAGGTTGTATACAGTATATATAATTATCATAATAACAATAACAAAACAATGACAATGATAAAACTCTAGAGCATCTCACTCTTGACAATTGCAAAAACCAACTAGGTAACAGAAGAAACAAAATCAGCAAATCAAGAAGCAAGCAATACCGACACCCCAATTGTGTATCAAATATAGGGGAACACAATTGGTGCATCTTACTTATAGTTTTATATAGTTGGTGCACTTTCAAGAATAAAACTCATTGACTGGACGAAAGAAAAGACTGATCCCTTTTACGTTAGTACCCTTACCGACAGGCCAAATCACATACAGCTCATGCGATGGCCATTAGAGATTGCCAGGCGAATGCTGTAAAACACAAGCAAGAAACACACACACCTTTATCCAACACCAAACCAAACAAATAAACTGAGAAGACTACTCTGGTGCTAACCCCACAAAAAATTATTTATCTCAGGGACTGACCCACTCCAGAGTCAATTCAATAAGTCAGTAAACCAACTTCTACTCAAATGGATATAAAATGCACCATCCCTTGTACAAACTATAGCTATATTTCAGAGGATGTCAAAGTGTTTCAGGGCCCTCTTATTCTTTCTTTCTGCAGCCTGTGAGTTTAATAAAGACAGCCTCATAATCTGATTAACAAATGTTATCAGAGTCTAATAGGATAAATAAAACAGTAGGGAAAAAACTGCAGTTTAATGTTTCACACCTCAATAGACAATCTGGACTGTTGCAGTCCTCCAAGAAGGAAACCACATGGGCAATCGTTGCCAGGAGGAGATTTCTCAGAGCCTGTCATTAGGACCACCCCTACTGCCCACAGCTCAGAGCTTCGGGTTTAAATCCTTCTAAGACACTAATAAGATCACGGGGGATAAAGTTGGACATATCCTTCAACAAGAAGGCATTATTGACCACACCAAGCTTTAGAGAACATAATGATGACTTCTACTGTACTTGTCAAAGCATAAATATCATTAGCATTAGATTGTAGAAATAGATTGTAGACGACTTAGTAAATAGTGTAATAAACACAAGATTAACATTGTAGAAACAAGAAATGGATGGAGGGGAAAGCATTACCATTTGCCAACAGCTGTATGAACAATCATCAAACACTAGAGAATAATAAAACATTATCGCTTGTGGGAATATAGATATTTAAACAATGCAATGGCCTTCATTTCTACAGTGAAAACAAGGACAGTAATTAACAGAGGCCATAAGGAAAGAAAAACGTTAAAAGAGAAGCAATGAAACTAGCTAGGCACCTCATTACAAATATGTACCAGTAAAGTCTGGCAAAGCCTCTCTGACCAAATCCTCCAAAATCTCCCTACCAATCTCTGTACTAATTTCATCTATTTCTGACTTCATTGATTCAGCCCATCCTCTTCCTTCTACCTCCCTCCTCAAAACTCCGTCCACCACAAGAATGCTGTTGTCGTCACCTGTCACCAGCTTCCTCTCACCTGAAAACCAATTCCTAATGAGACCCCATACTTCAACGCCATATGGAGTATCAGGTGAAGTATCCTTCTGGGGATGATGGTAAGGACCCTTCCATGGGTATGCATTCAGTAAGGTGGCCTGACCAATTTCTAACAATGCTGCATTCACCCAGTCGAACAAGAGCCTCTGATTTGATCTCCTCTCCCTGGACTTAGCCTCTTCCTCTTTCTGATCCAAGAACTTATCAAGCAATATAGGATTTAAGGGGCTGTCCACCGAATACCATCTAGAAAAAACCATGTCAGACTTTTCACTATCTAGGCCAGCAGATGACAATAACTTCTGGACAAACATAACTAGTTCTTGTCCTTCGACATCTGCCTTGGACAAAGCCCTATACAGTTTTGAGGAATTTGGTGATGATGTTTTCTGGTGGACGTCATCCCATGATAATGAACGGGTGACCGACTCAATTGCTGGAGACCTAGACACTGCTTTTGAAGGAAGATGATACAGGAAAACATTAGCATTCGGAAAGAAAAGATTTGCAGAGCAAGGTAAGACTGAAACTTACATTGTTGTCCAGCATTGGCACTATCAGATGTCTGGAGCACATCATCATTGGCATCATCTTCAAGAGGAGCATCTAGAACTGAAGTGGGGCTGGGCTGATCATGCTTAGTATCTGAATTTTTGGAGGACCTGAACTTGTCCTGGTTCTCACTCAAATTATCAAAAGTCCTTGGTTCGTCATGAGAAATAGTAGCCTGTCAGGAACGAAAATGTTTTTTGAGCAACAAGTTGAATGGAAAAATCAGTGCAATGTGAGATCAAGTTTAGCATGCATTGATTATCTATAGAGCAGCATATTTTTAAATGCAAGAGTCAAAGTGAAGGAAAAAGGAGAGGCGGAGAAAAGAGAAGATATTCCTTTCATATTATTTTACGATTATTAACAAGAAGAAATCAAAACACAACAGTTCAAAGACCCCACAATAAGGAACAAAAAATCATGCAGCATAGCTACAAGGAAAAGACTAGCATCAACCACCTTAAAAATGAAATTACTATTTTGCATAGCAATATATAATTCATTAGAAGTAAGAATGCACATTATCCACCTTAACCAAGATAAGGTGGAAAAGATATAAACTACACATAACGAACCTTAAAAGAGAAAGAGCCTTGTTTGGATCCATTGCTGGCCGGCGTTGCTGAGGCAGAACAGGCAGATTTTTCATCTAAATTTACCGGTGGACATTCCATGAGTGATCTATTATGAACTGATTTTGATGAATCATCATTTTTATCAATGATTGTCTCAGCATCACCAGTCTGGAATATATCATCAGAGCCCACCGAGGGGGAAGGAACAGGTTTCTCTCTGCTTGCTTTCTTACTCTTAGAGAAGAAAAAACTTGAAAATTTTGCCCTGAAAGACGATTTCCCGTTCTTAGGCTTTGCAACCATAGGTTTATGAATCTCAGAGTCAGAAGCTTTGACACTCAACCGAATGCTTTCATAAACTGAAGATGAGACTGGGACAGATTTTGACCTTGATAAAGTCTGGGGGGAGCACTGCCCATCTGCAACTTTTGTCCTACCAATGGATAAGCAGGCTGCCTGTGCCCTCAATTCATCTTCTCCTCCACATGACCTGCTATTCGTAACTGTAAGCCCTCCATCACCACCTTCTTCTTTCTTCACCCCAGGAATGGCAAGGATCTCACCCAAAGTGCTCAAGCTCCCAGGCATTTGTATTTGTTCTTGACCTGTTTCATTAGATGCCACCAAAGCCAACCTCTCTGAAAGCCGTTTCTTTGCTTCCCTAATCACCGAAGACTCAGGTGAACAGGATGCCCGGCTAAAAGATGAGGCCGAGTAAGGACTGCTAAATCTGTTAGTGTAATCCCATGAATATCGTGAAGTTGGAGTCACAGTCTCGGAGTCACTAATGCTACCACACTCATCTTCCATGTACTCATTTTCTGATTTATAGAATGAGCTCTCATCTCCAACATATCCATTTGAGTGGACTGAAGATAAGAAAGATTCATCCCTCCGGTGGCAACTCAGACTCTCTTGCATCTGCCAAGTGATCTCCTTGGCTACTTCTCTTGGACCTACGGCTTCATTATCCCCAAGACTTTCATAAACATCATTCTGTTGGAGCAGTTCAGTAGAAGTGATAAGGGGGTTTGCCTTCATCTTCATGTCACAGGGCTTTCCAGGGCTAGGCTTTAAGACCACTATCCTTGTTGGCTGAGATAAGCTTTCGGTCTTTGAATTGGTGAAGCTATTGCTCCAATAAGGCTTGACTGTCTCCCATCTACCTTTGTGAACTGTTGGATATTGCTGTCTTTTCAGCAGTTTTTCACCTTTTGTCTCGACTGTTTTTGACGGCTTTAATATAGTAATGCATTTTGTCTGTGGTGCTGGAGGAACCATATACAGCTCTCTTATTTTCTTTGAGAAGAGGGAATTCGGTTCTTCTAGAAATTTGATGAATAAATCTTTGTTTGAACTCAGAACCTCAAGGGCATCTCGAAACTCCTTGGACTGAAGAAGTTCTTCATCTATAGCTAGACGTTTAGCTTCCATGAATTTCTGATGAACAAGAGCAATTCGTTTCTCATTTTGGTCTTTGTTACATCTTCCATTCTGTTGATGTTGATCCTTGATGCGGCTGGTTCTTGATGGTTGTTGCCAGACTTCGTATACATCCTTATATTCCGTCTTTCCATGGGCACTCTCACGTGGCATTGGCTTGTTAAAATAGTCATCTTCCAGCTGCCGGCAACCCCGAAATGATCCTGTTGAGGTAGTATTTGAATAGCCATCTTGTGAGTTCCCTTTGTTTGCAACTAATACATGTTTCTGAACTGGCAGATCATCATCAAGACCCATTAATCTAGCAACGACACTAGGTGGCTTCCGCTTCATCTCTGTTTCTCTCGACATCTCCTGTGCCATTAGCATTTTCACAGGTGTTCCACCTGGTCTCTTGCTTGAAGAACTCTTGCTCAAATTGCTAGCTATCTGCAATGCAGTCTAGATCAGAATAGAGAAAAAGCTTCACTAGATAGGGATTACGTTTCATCCAAAGCCACACTGTCAAGATTGCTTACTTGTTTGTCATCTACATAAACTCCAGTTGAATCCATGGCTTTCTTAACATCAGATTGGTTTCTGTGAACTGGAGAACCTGCTCAATGATTTATCCATATAAATAACAGCAGGAATAATTTTAAGAATCAATCATCAAGTTGGATTGGTGTTTAGAACCCAGAGAAAGTAAATTTCATGTATAACAAAATAAAAAATGTGATCAACAAATACAAAAGGCAAATATAATCTTTTCATGCAAACAATTTTTTGCAAAGAAACTGTATTTGGTCCAGAAAGAATATACTGATTTATCACCATACCTATGGAGATACATAATATCCTAATTCATGAAAAAATGGCAAATCAGATTTTAACTTGAAAAGAAAAAAAATATATTTACATAACAAAACTGTAAAATAGAAACAGCTTCTGAAAAGTCCATAAATCAGAAAGCAAAAGAAAAAAGCACTGGACTGACCATCTACAGGCAGCAATTTTGTGTGTAACCTGAGTAGTTTGAGTATCAAGGGAAAAACAAGGAGCAATCATGGATGACAACAATTAAAAAACGTTCCAATAAAGATATTTAAATAACTTTCAGAAGACCACAGACTCAAACACAACACTTTACAGGAAAATAATGAGAAATTAACAGCATCAGGAAGATGAGTCTGAAGATACCATCTCTATGAGCTTTATCAGTTAGCAGGTTAGCCCCAGCCATGCCAGCATTCAAGTCGAACATGTTAATCATCCTTCCCATACAACCCGGGAAGGGCTTCTGACGATCCTGCACCTTCTGCTTCTGAAACTCGCTCATCCGAGCACCTGTAAGATTGACAAGGAGAAAGAAGATAAACCCATTAGAAAATAGTTCTTCACCATCATTCTAATCTCAGGACTCAGTAATTTCAAATCACCTACCAGGGCTGTCAACCGGAACATTTCAGATGTATGAGATAAACAGCCCCCCCTCAAGCCTCAAGCTACAAGAGTACAAATAAACTAACATTAGGAACTACAGAATTACGCAGGATGAGAATGCAAAGTTGGCATACTTATAGCCAGAAATTCCGCCTTTAAAACGTAAGAGAGATAATATTACTGCAGCAAAGGAGGACTTCTTTGGATTAATTTTACTAAACAGAGCATTACAAGACCTATAATTGACACCCTAATCCCATTCCTTGTGCAATCTATACTTCAATAATGATGCTACTTTAGCTTATCTTTTTACCAAAATTGGCACAGAAACAATTAATTGTTGATAAAATTTTCGTAATTAGAACCCATAAAAAAGGTTCTTTATAAAAGTCTCATCCTCAAAAAAGACAAGCAATGACACATGAAACCCTAGATTCGATTGGGAGGGTGGGGGAGGACGAGAGAAAGCGAATGAAAAAGGAGGAAAAAAGGAATAACCAAGGATTCAAAAAGACGGAGATACGGAAAGAAAGAAAACTGACACAGCGAATTTATAAAGACCAGTATTTTTTGAAAAAATAAACCATGATCCAAGAGAATGACGTACTCTCTGAGGGAATCTAGCTGTAAAAAGCGTACATTTTTTTCAGAAAGATAAGGAAATAAGAGAGAACAAAGAAAAAGGCACAAAATTTTATACAAAATCACTCCCAACCCCCAATTCGAATCCAAATTTCAAAGATCTGCACAATAAAACACCAGATTCCTCCCCAAAGCCAACAATATATCACCCCTACGGCCCTACCCCGGAGTACGAAGAACTGAAGCAGAAAAGGACTACAGCAAGCCATAAACCACCCCAACCGAACAAAGCTGCATTCCTCCAGAGAAAGCGATTGGGCGAGCTTCGGGAACCGAGATCAGGAATCTAAACCATCACAAAGTAGATCACCCAATAAGCTCCCATCGGTTCCCACCCCCCCCCCCCCCCCCCCCCCTCCCCCCTACCTTAATCCCCCAAAATGGCTCCGCCGCCAGAGGACCGCGTGATCTCTGACCCATGCTCCGGCATCCGTACAGCTTGTCGCCGGTGGCTCCGCCCCCGCGCTCTCCGGCACGATCGAGAGAGAGAGAGAGAGAGGTGGGCTTAGTGCGTGGCGGACATGAGAGGAAGTTTCATCCGTTCTGGTAAATATACTGGATTTAAATGGTGGAGCGGTTGGAGACTAATAAATCCACGGCATTTCTAAGCAAGTGCACGCACCCTTGTATCTTAAGGGGGAGTGCACTTGTTCCCAGGCACACTGAAGAGGAGCGTGATATGCATGAGGATACACAGTAAAGAATAATGGCCAGTGCCGAAGTCACAGCTACGTGGGAGCGATCTTCTGTGCCAGGCGAGTGCTGCGCTTAATAATTGAGTGGATCCAGAATTTAGGTGATGAATTGCGGTTGCTGCGTCACATCCTTAGTCTCTTAAGGAAGTATGTCTTCCATCGGGCTGTCCATATCTTTTATGAGATAAATAGCATGGCTCATCATTTAGAAAATTTTATTTAAAATAACCATGTTTCGGTTCGGTCTTCTGTATATTTTTTCTTCTTTCTGATTTTATAGGCTACACCCACATCCAAATCGTCCATATAATAATAATAATAATAATAATAATAATAATAATAATAATAATAATGTTACAAGAAATTGGACACATACACAAATTAATATGGAAATGCTCTGAACTCGAGTCTTTTCATTGGTATTGTGGGTCCCAGTGGAGATGGGCCCGGATGTGTCCGTGACCGCGTGCAGTTTGGGTGGTTTTTTTTTTGAGTGATCCGGCTGTCTCTTTCTCAAAACAGTGTGCTGGGTCTCACCCGTCCTTTCTCACCTTGTCGCATTTTATTTGGATACTTCGCCCCTCAAAAAAATCTTAGTAGGAGGAGATAAAATGACAAGAGTAATGTTTGAATTGGAAAAGAAAAAATTTTATATTCTCGAATCATACCAATCACCTCATACCAATCTTAAGGATCGGGTTATGACTTTCTACAGCCAAGAGAGGAAGACATACATTGCCATATGATCTATGCGGTGTATAATATAATTTATTTTTTTATATATTCATATTTTGGGTAAAAAAATAGAATGATATACTATTTTTTGCTTTTATGGTATATAATTTTTTTAAAAAAAGAATTTTAACATGAATATCTTTCTAAATATCGAATTTTGTATGAATACTCTTCTAAAATTAATATTTGCATGTATACCCTACTAAAACACGTGTTTTGCTATTCTACCATTTTTAATTCTTATTTTTACATGTATACCCACACCATCTAACGCTGTTAAAAGATTAACGATTTCAAATTAAAATGATTAAAATATCTTTAATTAGTAAATGTGCAAAAATAAATATTTATAAGGCGATCGCGATAAAGGACAAAAAAATAATTTCAAAATTTTATTTTATTTTTAATTAAAATAATATGGCTTTTATTAACGGTGTTAAAAAATCATTATATTAGAAGAATTTGTGCAAATATAGTGTTTTATAAGAGTACAAAAATAAATATAAATTTTAAGAGGGTATTCACATAAATTTAAATTTTTAGAAAAGTATCCATGCAAAAAAAATCCAAAAAAATATTATATTTATTGTTGCACGGAAGAATAATTAATTTTTTTTTTAAATATCAACCATTAGACAGCATTTGATCGTCAAAGTACTCCAATTGTATTCGATCTCAAAAAATTAATAATAGACCACCAAAATAGACCCTCAAAATACATGGCATCATGGGTGGTGAATATGCGATGCTATCTTATGAGGTGTGTGCACAAAAACTCTCAACTAAATATAATTAATCTTGCTGTTCATGGCCCATACACATTGAATTAAATTATTTTTAAATACTATAACATGTGTCACATCCTCAACCAATAATAGGAAATGTGGGACGACAACCGCCATACACTGGTAGAGCCCAATCCCATAAGCATGCAAGGCAATCTATTAGTAATGATTATATAAATCAAGTCCAGCAACTATCAAGCAATATACAGACAGGTAAACCTCTAATGACTTGGTATGGTCCCATGCATGCCATTCCAAAAATATGATTAATAGCAATACGACAAGCTAAATATCAAAACATATCGTTATATGAATCATGAAAATAACTACTCAACCACTCTTAAGATTTAAGAAGATATGCAAAAACAACATTGTTGAGGCAAAGGAGAGAAATAAACAATAAGTTCAATGTGCAGTAACTAATCAAAAAATTTTATTAAGGAAATTAAGCATCTCCAACTAAAAAAATATTTTAATAAATTATGGATGTATAAAATAAAATAATTTTGTCAAGAAAATATATGATTTCCACAATAAATATTTTACATATATTTCCAAAGAACAATGTAAATGGCATTTTCCAGAATATATATTTCATTTACAAATATTTTCAATAAGCAATTTATAATCTATTTTCCAAACATAGTTTTTAAGACATTAATGTAAGAGACTACAATTTTATTTATTTATGTAACAGAGTTCAAAGCACTGCATTCAATCTTTATAGAGAAGATCCAGTATATCAGATTTTAACCATCGCAAAACAAGTCCGATGAACTATATTTAATCTATATAAAATAGGTCTAGCATTTGGTATTTAATCTATATGAAATAGGTCCAACAATGCGATCTCTAACCCTTGGATTGGAAAGGTTGGAAATATAACCAAACTGAAAGTCTGAAGCAAGCACATAAAACTTAAATTACTTCAGCTTCATCTCATCAAATAATGATCCAAAGAACTCTTTTCCCAGTAAGAAAATTTTAAGGAAATGAGTACTTGGTTAATTGGTCCGATTGTTCATTCTCTCAACTCCTCCAGATGTTGTCAGCATATATAAATTATTAATGTCCGAGAGAGTTAGGTATCCAAACTTATTATATTTAGTAACCGAGTGCTTTAAGACTATAACTGAATGTTGAGAATCGCAGCCTCTCTCAGCTAAGCTTGTTAAGCTGGAAAAAGTACCTCAAGATATGTATATATATAGAGATTTTAACCTATATTTTAGGAATCGAGATGTCAAAAATATTTAAGTAATCTAATTTAATTGTCATTTTAAACTGTTTTTAAAATATATTTTTATATGTTTTGATGTAAAAATATTTTTTTTAATATTGTAAATTTATACCAGATGATAACTTGAAATATTTTAAGCTACGTCAACCAAGATAATAAGGGTACGTTTTTGTTCGCCCAGCTCTCCGGTAATTGCGAGAACAGCCTGACCCCAGTGTTTCAAGACTTGTCGGCAAGGAATGCAAGACGACGGGAAGGGAAACTGCAATGCTAGCTTCAAAATTCTAAACTGGGCGGGACAATCTTATGAGCAAGGCCATTTGAACCCATAAGTCACGTACGTACGTACGTAGAAGGTTCTCACACCAATGCTACTACTCTCGTGCGGTACATCATGATTGGACCATCTCCTCGTGAATGGTAGCCATCCCCACGAGCCATTCTCGCACGAGGAAACTCATGGCTTGAGTGCAATTCCCTTTTATTGCTGTATATCAGTCGGACGACCCATAAGGATCGATGGAGAAAATACAAATGGTTTGGTGAGATTTACTAAATACACGTGGCATGGAGCAGTAATATTCAAGGGGGATTATATCTTGCTTGGTATCTGGATCTGCTTAATGAACAGGTCGAATCAGATTTGGACCGGATTCGTCTTTGATCTAGCCTGGTCTTCATATCTGCTTTTCAAGCTCGAGCCTGCACTTATCAGGCTTCGTACTTTCGGGCTAAGACTCATGCTTTCTGGACTTTTTATGCAAGATCATCAATGAAAGACATCCAGATTCATCCGCAAAAAAATCGCAGCCAAATCATCATCTAATACATGATAATAATTTATGGAGCAGTACATTTCCAGCAAAACCGTGGTCATTAGGCAATGTTTTATTTAAAAGAATCAAAAAGAAAAATCTAAGAAAAAGGAAGGGCC
This sequence comes from Phoenix dactylifera, assembly GCF_009389715.1. Classification (NCBI taxonomy): domain Eukaryota; kingdom Viridiplantae; phylum Streptophyta; class Magnoliopsida; order Arecales; family Arecaceae; genus Phoenix; species Phoenix dactylifera. The sequence continues at coordinate 205,221 of NW_024067868.1, forward strand.
GAAAAACGGATGTGAAGGGAGAGGGCTCAACAAAAAGAGCAATAAGGCAAGGCTTAGAGTTGGCCTCGACATTCTCCAACAGTTAGGATCGGCCCAACCCTTAGGCGACTTAGGCGGTCGCCTAAGGCCCTGGCACAAAAAAGGCCCACCGCAGGAAAGGCCTCAAGACAAAATGAAAAGAAAAAATGCCCTCCTGTAAGTTCGCCCACTGCAGGGAAGGCCTCAAAAAGACAAAACGGCCTTAGGCCCCCAAATATATTGGGCCGCTCTCGACAACAATAGCGGCGCTTTCTCGACCTCCTCCTTCTTTCTCTTCTATCATAATTCTCCTCACCGCTGCCACCGCCAAGACCACCGTTCTTCTCCACTTCTTTTAGCGTATAGAGAAATGCCGCATTTCTCTCAAGAAGTAGGGGCATCTTGCAAGTCCTCAAACAATAGATGAATAGAACCAAGCTCGGGCTATGGGCGTGGATATCCAACACTATCCCCAACCACCCACCACATCCAATGATATCCACCACCAACCACCATAATCGATAATCTTCACTACCATCACAGTAGATAACAATCTCCACCACCACCTTTGCCAATGATCTTCCTCACCTATCACCAACGGTGAGCGCAAAGCCCAAAATGGCATAACCAAATGATTGTTTAGCCAATGATGGATTTCGCGCCACGGAATGAATCGAGCAATCAACACTACCATCCATTACCTCCTATAATCTCTACCATCATCCACCATTGTGAATAATTTCTACCACCTACACCATCATCGACGATCTCCATCACTAAATACCACCGTCGATGATCTTTAGCATTACCCACCATCATCGATGTTTCCATCAACTACCACTGCCAATCTCTATCGCCATCCATTACTTCTACAACCTCCGTTGTCACTCATCATAATTGATGATCTCTACCATCCCTCTCCAATGTTGATGATCTTCACCACCATCCACCACCTTCTACAATCTAGACCACCGCTCATCAACACTTATTTTCTACTATCACCCTGCACCGCATACCATCTGTACTATATCCCATTATTGTCAACAATCTCCATCACCACTATCCACCTCTTACAATCTCTACGTACAATTTCCACCTCCATGATGTACTATCTTCATCATCCCACAATTGATGATGATCTGCACTGCTGCCCACAACAATTGATAGTGGTAGTGGTTGCTAATGCTCAAGTTTAGAAAGGCGATGTAGACAATGGACAACAACTAATGCACATGTTTCAAATTGGTGATGCAGATATATTAAAGTAGCTAATGCACAAGAATCTGATGTAAACTTTTTCATTAGGAGATATAGTACATGTGTCAAATTTGAAATGGATAATGCATATATACCCAAATTTTCTATAAGATTTATTTTTATTTATTATATTTAACATTATGCAAGCAATCTCGGCCTCTATCAAAATGTGTGCACCGGCAGGTAAGCATATGTAAATCATCTATTTCATGTGCATTGACGATTTATAATGAATGTTAAAATATGCACATCACTAATTTGAAATTGGTGCATCGGTTATCATTTGATGAGTGCATTGCCTGTTTGAAACATAAGAATCACTTGTTTAAAGTGTAGCAATAAAGCATGTGTGATCGCTTATTTCAGTAATATACATCAGAAGCATGATGTATGCATAATCTTTCTAAAACTTGTAAATAACATTTATGTGTACCACCTCTTCAAAATGTGTACTTGTAATAATTTAATATCTTATAATGTATGTATCAATAATCATCTAATAAGTGCATTACTTATTTATGTGCATTACTTGTTTAAAATGTGTATATTGGTATATGAGTAATTGTGTGTGTGGATTGCTTATACTTATTCAAAATGTGTATATTGGTATATCAGTAATTATGTATGTGTGGCTTGCCTATTTCAAATATGTGGATCGGTAATTTATAATATGCATTTCCTTCTTAGATATGGGCATCAAATTCCTTTGAATCAGTTTTATCTAAATGGGTGCATCATCTGTTTTAAACATATGGATCATCTGCTTAAAATACATGCACTAGCAATTCTAACGATTGAGCATGTGTAAATCACCTATTTTTGCATCAACAATTTATAATATATGAATCATCTTTTCAAAATGTATGCATCAATGCTTTGACGCACTTCATCTTTTTAAAATGCATGTATCATCATTTTGAAATGCATGTGCATCGTCTTTTTAAAATATTCGTATCAACAGTCTCCACCACCATCGTCTTTTTAAAATATTCGTTTCAACAATCTCCACCACCACTATCAATGATTGTGAGCAGTGTTGCCAGAAATGGTGAATGGTGGTGGAGATCATCGATGATAATGGATAGTGGTAGAGATTGTTGATAGTGATGGTTGGTAGTAAAGATTGTTGATGGTGATGGATGTTAATGAAAAACGGTGGAAATCAATGATAATCATGGTCAGTGGTGATGGAGATCTATAGTAATAATAGGTTGTGGTGGAGGCCAATGATGATGGTGATGGATAGTAGTTGGTAGTCCACCATCATTGTTGAATGGTTGTGCATGGTGGTGGAGATGGTAGATAATGTGTTGGGTGTTTGTGGATAGTAATAGAGATCATTGACAATAGTATATAGTGTCGTCCATACCCTAAACTATTTAGAAGAACATTTATATATATATGAATTTGTATTGCTTGTGAACCGAAAAATGTGTATTCATTTGAGAGCAGAGGACATCATAGTGTAAATTCAAAGCATACTCATTGAAGAAAAGAAATACCTACTTTCCAAATACAAAAATAAAGTAGTTTTTTTTCTTTTTGAAAAATCTTTGAAATGATTCATTTCTTTTGGGAGCCACTATCTTCTGTTTTCTCAAGATCAACTTTGACGATAGCATTCAAAATAGAGGTGCTTATGGCAGTTCAAATTTTGTTATCAGGTGCTCCAAAGATTTTTTTATAACTACAGGTGGAGTTCAGATTTTTGATACTACAATCTCGATGACAGAACTGCGAGCAGCATGGAAAAGTTTAACATATGCTATAATAGTTTTAAGAGCCCCAAATATTATTTTAGAGGGAGATTCTTTGATAGTTGTTAGATGGCAATTGGCTTCATGACCTCTAGAGGGTTCAAATTCATAAGCAAAAAGGTTATACTCATATTCTTAAAAGAACGGACTAACATGGTCAGCCATCTAGCTAACTTTCATAATTAAATGCCACCACTGTATGGATAACTCTTATTGTGAAAAGAATTTGAAGTATCATTTCTTATTCGATCCTTTTGAATTCCATATTCGAAATTGCAATCGGCTCTACTCATTAAAAAGAATTGATGTCCTCGTCAGGAAGCATCCCGGTCGACCCGTGGTCAGTCCCAATCCATATTGTAGTGTCTCCTAATCTACATAGGTTATGGGTCAAATCTACTTTGATATCATTTATAACAATCCAAAATCTCATCCAAAAAGATAGCGATAAACTGTTATTTAGATTTTTTGATCCTGCCAAAGATCTACCCAGAATAACCGATGTGGGACTAAACAGACGTTCCGGGTCCTCGCGGGAGAAGAATTGGAATTCATGGACGCAGGCAGCATGGCACAATCCATTGTTGTTTCACGCGGGTAGCACGAGGTTGCCACTGGAGACCACCTCTGGTCCCCCAAGGTCAGTCCTTTTTCGCCCAATGAAACGCTTCTCTGCTCTTCTTTTGATTGAAATTGGATTAAATCTATTATTTTTTGTTCCTATCTGGTTGTTCTTTGTTGCAGGTTGGATTGGGTTTAATTTTAAAATCATGGAATTTCGCTTGACTAGCATTTATATGTTTACTGTATGAAACTTTGATTTACAGGGGATTTGGGATCGAGGTTTTCTGTATTGTATGGAAGTAGAACATCTTCATTTTGTGTAATTGGCTAAAATTGGATGCAAAGGTTTTGATTGTGATGTTAGTTGGTGAATTTTTAGGTTGTATGCTGTGGAGATTTGGTTTGTCGATTCCTTTCCCCTTTATTTGGTTGAAATCATGGGTTCAATTTGGAACCTGCGAGGAATCCGTGAGTTGTAAAAAAGTTTGTACTGACATAGAAGCTGCCTAGTATTGCTCATACGAATTAGGTCCTGTTTGGGGGAGCTGTTGGCATTAGAGCTGCTGGAAGTAGAGCTGTCTGAAGTAGAGCTGTTATAAAAAGCTATTTGCTGTTTAGTAACTACATTCGTCAAGTATTATGGTACTTTGTTTTGTGTTTGGTAAACAAACTGAGAAAGTACTTTTGTATGACAAAATTACCATAAAGGACATTGCATAGTATTATACAACAGAACATAATAAAACATAACATATATTAGTACATAAATATACGATATAGTATAATATTATTGTAATATAAAATAATAATATAGCATAATAGTAATATAATTATTAGAGTAAATTAATATTTGGTAATATAACATAATATTAAATTATTTAACATAACATATTAATGTATTATGATATAATGTAATATATATTATATTTATAGTATAATACAATAATAAAGGTATAAAATATTATAATTATTAGTATAAATTAATTTTTCATAATCTAACATAATATTAAATTATTTAAAATAACATATTAATGTACTATAATGTAATGTAATATAATATAATATTTATAGTATAATACAATAATAAAGGTATAAAATATTATAATTATTAGTGTAAATAATTAATAATATTGAAATATACTTATTTATTATCTTATTTATTCATTCATTCATTCATTTATATAAATATTTATTTATTTTTTATTTTTTTATTTTTTAAATTTTCTTTTCTTCTCTTTTTTCTTTCTTTTTCTTATTTTTTTCCTTTTCTTTTTCTTTTCTTTTTTTTCTTCTCTTCTTCTCCTTCCTTCATATCCCCCGTTCTTCTTTCTTCTCCTCCCGCGCGGCCGGTGGCGCCGGAAGGGGGCTAGGCCGCCGCGGCCGCGAGAGGGGGCCGGGCCGTGGCCGGCGGCGCCCGCGGCAGTCTCGGCGGCCGCGGCTGGCCCCGTAAGAAATGCCCTCCTCCCGCGAGGCCGTCAGCGCCTGGCCTGGCCGTGGCGGATGCGGGAGGGGGGCGGGTCGTGACCGCCGGCGGCCGTAGGAACCCCCTTCTTCTTCCTGTTCTTCGGCCCCTCCCCACCGTGAGACCTCCTTCTTCTTCGGCCCCTTCTTCCTGTTCTTCGGCACCGCCCCTTTTCATGACGGGTCGTCGCCGGCGGTGGCCGCGGGAAGGGGAAGACGACCTGTCTTCCTCTTCTTCGGCACCTCCCCACCATGGGGACGGGGGAGAGGGAGGGGGTGCGACGGCGGGTCAGAGGGAGAGGGTGCAGCGGTGGGGGAGAGGGAGTGGGGTTGGGTGGGAGAGGAAGAGATGGTGAGAGAGAGGTTTTTGGGAGGAATTTTTTTTAAAATGGGGGTATTTTGGTCAAAAATATAGCTTTCCGAAAAAGCTGAAAACAACATTTTTGGAAAGCTCCAAATTGGAGCTTCCCCCCAAAAGCTATTTTCAGCTTCCCGCAAAAGCTGAAACAGTTTTTCGAAAAATTTACCAAACACTCTTTTTTAGCTAAAAGTACTTTTGGAGGGCCAGAAAGTGCTTTTTGGCCCTCCAAAAGCTCCCCCAAACAGGGCCTTAGTCAGGAAAAGGCTTGATGGTTATGGTTCTTCTCAGCTGTTTCTCAGAATTTGGTTTTCCTTTTTCCTTTTTTTTGTTTGTGCATGGTTTTTTTTTTCATGTATTGAAATTTCACAGATGTTGCATTTTTTTAGAGAACAAACATATGTTATAAAAATGTCCTGTTTTTGAGTTTTGTAGCCTACTCATGTATTTGCTGTTTAATTTTTCTGTTTGGTATGCTTTCTCAGTATCTAATCTCTCATTTATTTGGTGTTGACATTAAGCTAGCATTCATGGGTATTTGCTGAATATCACTAACTATTTTATTTTCCAATGGTGATAATTCGAATTTTCTTTTTTCCTTTTTTATTTTTGTGTGCGCATGTAACTTATTTTTGGTTTGGTGTATATTAGTTTCCTCTTGTTCCATATTCTGTTATATGATCATTTTTTCCTGCATTTTTTTTCTGGTGCCATTTCCCTTCAAAGAGTTTGTTTGATCAGGATATTCCAATTTTGGATGTTTGTCCTTAGTTCGTAATGATTTGCTCTACAATTTGCAAGTCTTACGGGTCTAGCTTGAGTCCTTATGTGAGTGCTTTCTCTGAATCTGATACCCACCTTTTTAATTACTGATTAGCTAGAATTTTGGTTGAAATTTTGTTTGCTATCTCTTCAGCTTCAATCAGTGATATATGCTTGGAATGAAGATACCTTTCCAATGCTACATCTTCCCAATGACAGCCTACAATGGAAACTTGTAAAAAGGGAATCAGAAATGTAGGTATGTGAAACTTTTTTTTATTGAATAATGAAAAAACTAAACATGAGGGTTGAATGAAAGCAACTCAATATTATTTAGTTTGGTTTAATGACTATGAGTCTAAGATCCACTTTTGTGAGGTTTCAATGATCCATATGCTTTTCCATTGGGATTTATGTGGATCACATCCTTTGTTGCTTCTCCTACAGATATCTATGCAATTTTTTTGTCAAAACCATGGTTATCCTACATGCAGGGGGAAAAAACGAAGGGCAATACTGAAACTAATACTTTTGGTGTCCAACATTAAGGTAAGATTTTCTCTCTGTAGACGAAATCAATTGATCAGGACCATGCACCAAAGAATATTAATTAAACTAGGAAGGTTCTCACAGGCAAACAATCTCCACCAAGAAAGTTCTTGAACTGTATTGTTTGTCATTACAAAATCAGCTTTCTTCAGTAGGTATGCAAAATTTTATCGTTACAACTGAGAATTTTTAGGGAAGCACTAAATCAGTTAGAATATAGAGATTCTGCTGTATCTTCTATTTCATTAAGGCATCATGAGTAAGCTTAGAAAACCATTTTACTTGTCTATGCAGCTTTTCTTTCTTTTTTGTGTAAGAAGATCTGAGGGGGATTAAAATCTTGATTTAGATGGACCAGCCTGTTTGTTATTATGTAAAGATCAACTGGATATAATAGTCTATATTTAGGAGTTCAAATGAGAAAACTTCTGAGTTTATATACTTGTTTCCTCCTCAAGTTTGTCATTCCCCAACTTCTCATTCAAATTTTAGATTGATGCAGTCAAATGTTGAAATACATTGGCATCATGCTTTGTATTAGCTATACAAAATAATCTTTTTGTAAGCAGATATTTGTGCAACATAGTGGCAGGCTATATACTTTCTGATAAACAGATCATTTTTCCCCCAGTCTGGAAATTTTGTAACATTAAATTATGAAAATTAAATTTTTATTTATTCTGTGTTTATCTAGTAGGTTTGTTTCAAGAAATTTTGCTTAAATCCTGTTTCTGTTTCAGTGCAAGGAATTGTGGAAGGAGAAGGTGCACATTCCTCACATATCAAAGGTGTGAGGAGCTTCAATGCACGCAACTTATTTTTTGTCCATCATGATGGCAAAACGAGTAAGAGACAGCCTTATGTTAAATAACATGTTAATGTTTGTTTATTTCTTCTTTCATTTCTGCATTCAGTTTTATAATGCATTTTTCCCCCCTAGGGATGATTTAGATTAGCCTTCTTTTAGACCATACATTCATGTTTGCAATTCTTGTGATTTGGTCGTGCATCCTCAATATGCGTGTATGTGTGTGAGCCTTGGTGCAATGATAAGGTTATTCAATTATGATCTGAAGATCACGGGCTTGAAATATGGGAACATCTCTGTAAAGGCTACATATATCTGACCCTCCCAAACCCACCGTGCTAGTATTTTTTTTCTTCCCCTTCCCTGACCATTCTTGTGCTATTAAACATAGGGAATGCCTTTTTTTTCTCTCCATGACTTTGATGACATTGTTAGAAATGCTGATTGTATCTAAATAGATTAAATATGGTTATATATGGTTTATTGCTGTAATATATGCAAATCTTTAAGTTTATATGCGGGGCTCTTGGCCTGTGTAAGTGGTATCGTGTTGCATTATCTCCAACAGCTGGTGGCTTTAGCTTTGTGGCCTCTACCTATCCATATAGTCATCATAGCCAGAGATTGATATCCACTTGCAGTTTATATTAATCAAACAAGGTCATAAAGGTTGCTATCCACTTACAATTTTTATTAGACAACAGGACTGTAAAGGTTTCTCGTGACCATGTCAGTAGTTACTTGCATTAAAACAAGTTAGAAGCATTTATTAAGATGCTAATAACCACTTTGGATCAGCTTTTGCACTTTGTGGAATAACGATTGTAATTGTCACATGTCTGAGAGTTTCAAACATACATAGTTACAGTTATAACATGGTGGACCATGGGGTAGCATTCTTTCTACATATTCCTGTAGAAATAATAAGTTCAATGGAGTTTGGATCCAAACCCTACCTATTAGTAATGATTTATTTGTTCAATTTGATCCACTGGTTTCAGCCTACATGTACATTATGCAGAGTCTACTTTTTATGAAAACCAAAAGTCCATTTGTATGGATATAGTTCAGAATTAGTTCCACCATAATATAGACTCCTTGGGCTAGCAGGCGGAGATGAAATTACTGGTTTTATTTATCCAAATCTTGCAGAACTTAAAGATATTTTCTCACATTCTTATAGTTATCGCATCAGAAAATTACTAATTGTATCGCTAAACTGACATCGAAATCTATGATTTGATGCAGACTCACCAGTGTTTTTTTTTTTTTGTCGAAAACAAAAAAATGCAACGATTCTTCTAGCGATGATTGGATTCACATTTATGCTCATATAGATGTTTGATAATTCTCCCTCCTTTTTTTTAAGGTCTTTAACTGCTGTAAAATATGGTGCAGTTGCCACCATTTTTGACTTCCTGAATTTCCCTTAATATATTTTCTGCTTCCCATTCAGCCTGCATCAGACATGCACGTAGAGAACTAGGCCAAAAGGACAAAAGTAATAAATAAAGCACAACAGAACAGAGAAGGGAAAAAAAAATAACAATATAATTCTTTTATGCCAGGAAGTTTTGGTTATTAATGCAATATAGAAAGGTAGAAGGCAAGCAGTTATAATAATGGACAATCTAGTGAAATTGGATCATACATGCACAATGACACTCAGTTCATTTACTCATAGATAAAGGTGCACATAGGACTGTTATTATACAAACTTCAGAATTGGTACATGACTGACCTCATTTCACTTCCTGGATCTCATCCAGGGCAAATTTATTTGTAGCACACCTGCATAATTTAACTTTGTTGAATCGAACAACAACAAGATAGTGAGTCTTTGGGTCCTGGATAACAGAATATGCCATTAAAAATGTGTGTGTGTGTGTGTGTGTGTGTGTGAGAGAGAGAGAGAGAGAACCTGAACATCAATAAGACTCCTTCCTAAGGATCTTCACCTGAGCAGAGAAACAGATGAAGCATGGACAAACTAGATCTGATATAAAACTTAATCTACAGCAAATAGTAGAACTCCTAAACATTACAAAGCTATTCACCTCTCCTAAAAGAAGCATACCTTTGCGCCCCTCTTTGGTCCATTCTCCTTGGGTCCATTTAGTATTGCAGAAGGAGGCTTCTCAGGTCCATTTACTTTTCCGGGAGCGGGCTTCTCGGGTCCATTTATTTTTCCAGGAGCTGGCTTCTCGGGTCCATTTACTTTTCCGGGAGCGGGCTTCTCGGGTCCATTTATTTTTCCTGGATCGGGCTTCTCGGGTCCGTTTACTTTTCCAGGATCAGGCTTCTCGGGTCCATTTACTTTTCCAGGAGGCGGTGGCGGCGCCGCCGCCTCTAAAGCTCGAACCACAAGTCTTTTGCTGGGCTTGTAGAAGGTGATGGAGTCGGAACGTGGCGAAGAGCCGGCGGTGGTGGAACGGTTGGACGTGAACACAAAGCTTGAGGCCGCTGCGGCCATGCTTGAGCTTGCCATAATTTGAGTACTCCTCTTTTTCCTGCACTCCTCCCTCTCTCTCTCTCTCTCCCCCTCCCCCCTCCCCCAAACCAAACTTTTGGAAGCTTAAGGTTCTCTGTGGTGTGGCGTTAGGGAAGTAATTAAGGTGGAGTGACGCACGGAGGAATCTAATGGTCGCCAATAAAGTCAAAATATCTCCACCAACTTTGAGAGATATTTCATTTCCACCGTTGAGGTCGGGACAGGTAACATCTTGTCCACTGGATGCGGAGAACGACATTTTCTGAATTCTTACGTTGCTCCAGAGATTTATTTCAGGTTTATGTGGCTCCAGCACGCAGCTTGAGAGTTAAATAATTCAATGTTGCCGTTATCAATCATAGGCATGAGTTTGGAATTTGGGGCTCGTTTGGTTCGCGGGAAGCATTTTCCTTCCTAGGAATATGATTCCTGAGAAACAAATTCCTAGGAAGAGGATGCCTAGGAAAGTACTTTTGGCATGTTTGGTTGATCATGGAAAAGTGACAAATTTCCAAGATGCTTATGTTTGGTTGGCCATCCACTTTCCTAAGAAAGTTATATATAATTCCTATTATGTCCTTAATAAAAATTAGATTTTTAATGCCTCTTTAATGCTTCTTTAATGCTGAAGGGACTTTTTTGGAAAAAGTAAAAATGGAGTGCTTTCCGCCTCATGGGAAAGTAACTTTCCCATGTTTCTCATGGGAAAGTAACTTTCCCATGTTTCTCATGGGAAAGACTTTCCCATGAAATGTGGGAATCACATTCCCATGGGAATATAACTTTCCCTTCTCTCTCCTTTGAAAACTCCAACCAAACAAGAGGCATCTCATTACTTTCCCGTTGACCACACTTTTCCCCCTTCTTTTCCCGCGAACCAAACGAGCCTTTGGAGTGACTTGTTTAGGGGGGCAAAGATTAGGAATTCGGTGGGATTGGTATTTATTGAAAATTGGAAAGAACTGGGATGATTACAAGATAAATATAAAATGATAAGGTTAAAGTATTTTGCATTTATAAAAATACAAGCATGATATAAGAAAATCAGCAAAAATTAATGAACAATAGTGGCTACACCATCAAATCAACTATATTATGCATCTAAACTAGTTTTTTGCAATTTAAAATCATTGATAAAAGGCATGAGTATTTTTAAGAATATTTTAGAATTCTGGTCAAATGAAGTGTATGATATGTGCTTAAGCTAATTTATCTTCTACATTAAACAAAAGAAAAAAGAAAGAAAAAAGAACTTGAGGCAAATGCAAAGCCCCCCCCCCTCCCCCCCTGAGGGATTAAACTCAAGCTGTCGGTAATAACTCTCAATGATTTTACCAACCCTACTATTAGTACCTTCACCAACTTCAAAATATTTTTGAGTTATTTTTCTTTTTTTACTATAGTTAATTTTATCACTATAAAATAATTTGATGTTATAATAATTAGATATATTACTAAAATCATAAAAATAAATTTATGATAATACAATTATGATTATTATTATTATTATTATACCGTATATCATAATAAGAATCATACGATAATAATTTAATAATTGTATTATGTTTATAATAATAGTTATATTTTCAAGATTTTGACAAAAATTATTAGTTATATTAATTAATATTATATAATTTATTTGATATTATGATAGTGATATATATTGTTAGAAAAATAAATTTATACTTTACAGTATAATAGTTATATTAATTAATATATTTAATATGTTAACAATTATAATATTAAATTTTATTGGTTAGAGAGTGATGAGAGGACTTTTCTTACAGTTGCTTCCAATTGCAATGAATATTGTAACTAGAGTTACCGCTAATTTTGCATGCAGTTGTAGTTACAGGATTTTGGTCCTTTTTCGCAATTCAAATGCAGCTTCCAGTTGTAATTGCAAGCATTCAAACAATTCTTTCGGATGCTTGCAATTCGGTTCCAATAGCCGCAATTGCAACTTGTCTGATTGGTTATAGAGGAAAAAAAAAACCTAATTGTTCGCAGAGAATAAATGTGTTCTAAGTTTCTAACTTATTAAATACTGCTATGTGCTTGGTACCTTGATATTGACTTGAAGTGTGCTCGATGTAAAAGCTTTTACCAAGAAAGAAATAGTCCTAAAATATTTGACACCAAACTTTAGTGCTGGTGATGATAGGGTGGGTCGGGTTATGTTAGATTTGTGCCGAGGTTAAGTTAACATATAAAACCCAAATCAACACCTGACCCGATCTGGCCCAAACCGATCTATGAGTCGCTCCAGATCACTCGTTGGACCCTATCATTATCTTTTTGTAAGATTCAAACCCTAATAGACCTAGTCTAATTTATCAAAATTTATCTTTACAATTCTTTGTGGCTAATTTTTGAAATAATTTAAATAAAGATTGCTTAGAGAAAGATCAATCAATTAAACTTTTTTATTCAAGATCATGATTCGGTCAAATGTAAATTTTATGGATGCAAATAGAACTTCATGCTCATAATCCAAGTGAGTCAAATCTCAAAACTATATTTGATCAATTTAAATTTTGGATCAAAATATTTGACCAGTATTCAACCCTTACCGAAAGACTCCTGACCCAAATCTTTTTGTCCCCCAAACTTTAGAACTGAATGCATTTTATAATATCTCAAGTTCTCAAACTCGAAATTAATGCAATCATTGGATGCGCGCGCGCGCGCGCGCGCACACACACATATATATATATATATATATATATATATATATATATATATTTGCTAAGGTGGGTGAATCATACCTGATGTGTATGGATATATCCAATAAAATTAAAAAAACAAAATACCTCGAAGTACTACAAGCAGCTCTCTATCTTCAGCCCACAGGGTACTGCTATAGTGACTGGCTACACAATCAGCCATCCAATCTGTAATCTCATTGACTTCATCCTCACAAATGCCTAAATGTTTCGGTATATATATATATATATATATATATATATATATATATATATATATATATATATATATATATATATATATATATATATATATATATATATATATGTTAAGGTGGGTGAATCATACCTGACGTGTACAAATATATCCAATAAAATCAAAAAAATAAAATACCTCGAAGTACTACAAGCAGCTCTCTATCTTCAGCCCACGGGATACTGCTATAGTGACTGGCTACACAATCAGTCATCCAGTCCGTAATCTTATTGGCTTCATCCTCACCCATGCCTAGATGTCTTGGAGCATATGGTTTCAATAAAAAAATTTGACCTGAGCTGCTTATGGGTCCAAACAAGAACTAGACTTGACCCAAGCTCGTTAATAAGTTCAAGGCGCCAATTTCAATAAAAAAATTTGACCTGAGCTGCTTATGGGTCCAAACAAGAACTAGACTTGACCCAAGCTCGTTAATAAGTTCAAGGCGCCAGGCCCGCCTTCCATCCACAAACCCAGCCCCTAAACACCCTCTCCCTCTCCCTCTCCCTCCCCCTGCCAAAACCCCCTTTCCCCCTTATCCGTTTCCATTCCTTCCATAGAAGAAGAAGAACCGGAAGAAGAAGAAGAAGGAAAGAAACGATGGCGCGTCCCCTGCCCTCAGCCTCTCCATTCCCTCCCTCTTCCCCTTTCCCCTTCGCTCCGAGATGCCGAGCCTTCCCCGTATTCTGCGCCATCTCCACGGTTGAGAGGAAAGGCCGGAGGAAGAAGGATTCCTCCTCCTCCTCTCCCTCTTCGTCTACTTTTGGAGTCTCGGTGTCTGCTGTCGAGCGAGGCCTCAGGCTCACCTTCATGCAGGAGCTCATGGAGCGCGCCCGGCAGCGCGACCCCGTCGGCGTGTCGGATGTCATATACGACATGATCGCCGCCGGGCTTACCCCCGGCCCCCGCTCCTTCCACGGGCTCATCGTCTCCCACACACTCTCCGGTGACGAGGAAGGCGCGGTATTCTCCTTCCTATACTCCCAAGTTTCTTTCTTTCTTTTTCGCCTTTTATTTTCCTTATATCTTGTTCTTGACTTGCTATATTTTTCATCTGGATTCGTGTTTCCGTTTTTATATGCTTAGAATTTATAATGAGAAAAATGAGACATTTATGATAAAACATTATGGTACCGTGAGAAATTCAAGTGGTGCTGGCTGCTACATTGTTCAAGAAAACGGTTTTTGGAGGAAGGTACTCTCGAGTGTGCATCATTAGTCGGAAGTGTGGGGATTTTGAAGGAGCACTGGTTGAGTGCCTAGCATCTGGTTTGTTTTATATGGTGTTGGGAATGGCGAAAGATGAATGGTTTGCTCCCGTAGTGTGCTGTTGCATTGGGTCTAGGTGATGATAAAAATTAGTAGGGAGAAATAGGTAAAGTCGAAAAATATATTCAGACGAACAATTGATGACTCAGCTTGAATCCGAGGTGTGAGTCCACCGTGATGATTGAATTTGAAGACTGCTTGGTGTGACTCCATGATTGGATCTGGGGACTGCTTGGTGTGACTCCATGATTGGATCTGAGGACTGCTCGAAACACTAGGCAATGATGATCCCTAGGTCTTTTTGGTGATTCTCTTACATCTCTATTTCTCTTTTTTTTTTTAATTCTTAATGGTCCACTTAGTTTTTCTTTTTCAATTTTATGTTCATTTGCACATATCTTCATAGTTGAACTGATCATGGGCCGGGCCTATGTAAAATTTGATATTTTTCGTGCCCAAGCCTGGCCCGTGATCAGCTTTACTTCATAGGGCCTCATTTTGGCCCCTCATTATGGTTCAATTTCTGAAGACCTTGGACTTTATGTTCTGTCCAATAAGCCAATGAGCATTGAAAGTTTTCAAACCATTTGATTTCCTACCTTTGGTCCACATCATAAATCCTAGCTAGATGTTGTTGAGTCTTATAACCTAGGGGTGCTATTGGGTTGGGCTGTGTCTAGGTATACTTAATTTAGACCTATACCCATTAGGGGACCGTGTCTAAATTTTGACACAAAACATACCCCTTCCATCAATTGTGTTGGATCTAGGTCTAGGTAGGTATAATTTTTTAAGAATCATTAGATTCATGGCTTGGGTACGGATCGAGTCTAGGTCTCGGTCCCAAATGGGTACATGTGAAACGGTAGAGAAAATAGAAAAATATCTATGATGATGATGATAATGTATGATGGCCAAAGGTGGGATACTAGTGATGGGGGCCATTAGGTGGAAGGTGACAAGATAGGCCAAGGGGTGGTGGAGGGAGGCAAATGTAAGATTTATTTAATATACCCTATAAGAAAAGCTAAACATGAGTAGAATTATAAAATATACTTATAATATATATATATATATATATATATATATATATATATATATAGGGTAAATCATTAGGTACACTGATGCAATTGATCCTAGATTGAGTCTGGTACTTTTTCACTGACCTAGACCTATTCCCAAAATTCTTTATGGGTCTATCGTTGGGCTCATACCTCATCAAGGAGTCTACATGCCAGGTTGGATGCAGGTCAGTTTGGGCCTATGTGCTGAGGTGAGCATGCTATTCTACCCTAAGGAATAGATGTTCCAACACTTTGTTCATGGATAGCTTGGAAATCCTTTTCCATCTTTCCTTATTAATGAAGCCAAGCTCCTCATTGAGAAAATATTTGATTACTTCTCCAAAACTCCTCTGACCTGTCTAGGTGATCCATTGATTTGGTTGTGACTGACATTGAAGTGGAGTCTGCATCTTGTGCTTGACAGAGAAAGCCAATCTTATTATATAGCACTTCATGATTAATTTATAACATGGATTCAAATATTGGTCGGTGTACGTTTATACCAATTGCATGTACTGCTACCAGCCACAGCTGACCTAGTATTTTCCATTGGTTCAATGGCAAAACCAGCTTGTCCATGCTGACTGAAAAAAATGGCTTGTGAATTGGTTGTATCAACTAGTTTGACTGGATTTGGATAGGTGATGAATAATTCAGCTTATTTGGCAATTAGATGGCCGCATCAAGCTGTTATGTGTATTCTTTAGACGCTGAAATGATTTCTGGAGCAGCATATATTTTATGCTTTTCATCCCAGATAAGAGAAGAAGGAAGAGAAAATGAGAAGAGAAAAGAAAAGAAAGAAAGAGCTTTTGGTATGCAAAGATTATTTTCTTCATAGCTTGAGTTACCAAGTATATATATGTATGTATGTATGTATATACAATAAACAAATGTATACAAAAACTTTAGATTACCTAATTTTATGATGATGCTAAGCGGGCTATATATGTGGTCGCCTAATGCTAAGTAGCTGCCTTTGTGGGCCATCTGCTTGCAGTTACTGCATATGCATCCAGGTGATCCAAGTGATTGCATCCGCATATGAGCCACATACACCAATTTTTAAGATACTGTTACTATTCAAACCATTTTTCTATAGCATAGTTTGTTAATTTTGGAGGATCTCACTTTAAATATCATTCTTTACTATTCAGCCCCGCAAGATAAGAATAAAGAATCAGTTCCAGAATAACTTTATGCGATACTGTTTTCATCAAAATAGACTGTCATTTGGTCCATTTATTTTTCCTATTTTTAGCATGTTATCTGGATTTATAAGTTATAATTTTTCTATAGTCTATCATTGGCATTTCATTGTTATATGTTAATTTAGAGTACACTTATGCTGGATTACTAGTGGATCTGTTGCAGATGCAGTCATTGAGAAGGGAGTTGAGTGCAGGCTTACGCCCTCTACAAGAAACATTTGTTGCTTTGATTCGTTTGTTTGGCTCCAAAGGTCATGCGACAAGAGGTTTAGAAATTCTTGCAGCAATGGAAAAATTAAAGTTCGACATTCGCAAGGCTTGGCTAGTTCTTGTTGGTTCGTCACTTACATATTTAGGTGCTTTCGGAACATTTCACTTACTTCCGGTTGAGTTTCATTCCTCTCTCTCTCTACGTGCAGAGGAGCTAGTTAAAAACTATCATCTGGATGATGCTAATATGGTATTTCTGAACGGAGCTAAAGGAGGATTAAGAGCTACTGATGAACTTTATGATCTTTTAATTGAAGAAGACTGTAAAGCTGGAGACCATTCAAATGCTCTGACCATTGCATATGAAATGGAGGCTGCTGGAAGAATGGCAACAACATTTCATTTTAACTGTCTTCTTAGTGTTCAGGTAATACTTAATGGTTCATGCTTTTGGCCGATTAGTTTCATAACTTGGAAATGAATTTTGTTGAATGTGATTCTTTGGTTTAGAAGGACAAAGTGTTATGATGCAGTGTGTTCCCAGTGGCAACAATTCTTGTTGATGTTTAACACTAACATGTTTGATCTGTTAATGCCACACTTGTATGACATTGGTTCTCTCTATGATGATTATCTTGCATATGTGATTCAATTTAGTGTCCAAATGCCTTGTGTCCTGAGCTAGGAAAAATGTGTCATGTTAATATGAAGGTTTGAAATGCACTGATGTTTGGTTTTCATTTTTTTGCTTTCTCTTCTTTTGATCTTTCTTGACAATAAAATGTATTGTTGTGTATAAAAATGTCATAAAAAAATTTTTCGAAAGCAATCAATTGGTAAAATTACCTCAGTAGTAGGGAACACATGTATGCATGGCTTGCCGAACCGACCCCAAAGAGGTGTTATGGACCATACTGAACCGAATCAAGTCGGAATGGTTCAGTCAGGTTGGCTCGGTTATAACACCCCCCCTCCCGACTCTCGAGGGTTTCGACGGCCACCAGTAAGTTCCTCTCTCTCTTCCTCCGCCCCTGTTTCTCTCTCTCTCTGAGGGTTATGGTTGGAGTTTCCCTCGGCCCTCCCTTCCCTCTTGCTCCGAGGGTTAGGGTTAGGGCTTCCCTTGGCCCTCTCCTCCCTCCCTCCCTCCCTCTCTCTCTCTCTCTTGCTCTCTCCTTTTCTCCCTCTCCCCCTCCCTTTCTGGCTCTCCCTATTTCGGTGTGCCCCGGAATGGCATGATACGGACCCATACCTTGCTGAACCGGTCGTTGGCTGATACGCCTTCTGGTGCCTATTCAGCAAACCTTGAATGTATGTCTTGTTACAGAATATTTCTTATACTATGCTGTCAAGGGATTAGACTTCTTCATGTGTCTTGGAACAGTTGCAGCCTACGTTTTAGTTTTATTATATTTGGTGGCCATTATACTATAAAGTACCTACAATCTTGTTTGGCAAGTCCGAAGTGATAATCATTACCCTAGAACTTTGTTATTTCCATGCTTATCCTTAGCTACAGGTCTTAGCAAACTGATTATATCTTGACCTTCTTATGCAGGCTACTTGTGGAATACCGGAAGTAGCTTTTGCGACATTTGAAAACATGGAATATGGAGGTGAAGGTATGAAATCTATTTAGAGGTTGTTTATCTATTTCATTCTAAATAATGCTTTTTTTAGCTTTAAATTCCTTGATAACATTAATTTGATGAGTATCTGCTTCTTAATTTTGATATGCGCCATTAGCAAGAGAACATGTATCTCTTTATGAGTTCTTGAAATTCAATTCAGAATGAGAATTTTCATTGAAAAGGTTTCATTTTAAGGCCTACCCCACTGAAATAACCATGTGCCTTTTTGCAGCATGTTTTCTCCCTATGATGCCACCTTGATTTTGCTTGGATATGTCGAAATGGACTTGTTCTGTAGTTGATATTTGGTCATAACTTGCACATATTCTTAGTTGCTGTCCATAGTTTCCTATCTTTAACTTGCTAGTTAATTAATTTAGTTTTCATTTTGACAAATCATTCTTTTTGAAATATTCATCTTCATTACAAATGATCATGAAATACTAGACATGCTTCTAAAGTGTCACAATACTGACTACAAGAGTACGAATACAATTTGGAAGATATTTTGAAATTCCTTATCAAGTGCTTATGAACTTATCTATAAATATTATGTTTAGGTTTTCTTTTCTAATTCTACAACAATCATCAATCCTTGTCCAAACATTTTTTTATAGTTTTCTTTTTTTCATAAATCATCGCTTCCAGTTTTGTCCATTTCTCTCTGAAACCATCTTACCAAAAGGTGACACTGGACAATTTCACCTTGAACTGTACTGAAGTGCTTTGTAAAACAGTAATCTGGAATCTCTTTTATATGAACTAGCATAATTACACAAACTTGTCTATTTAATGTTACTAGTAAAAGTACAAGTGCAAATACATGTGGGGCCAATAAATTGCAGTAAAAAGTGTATCAGAGATTCAGAATGATTCCTTTTCTTCCTTTCAAGGTCATTTCTTTTATGCTATGAAGACTTGCTAATAAAAATGATATAGTAATCCGCTTTTGAAATGAATGTCCTAATGAAAGTCAACTTAGAAGCACTTTCATACACCATGAATTTTATAGCAAAGATGACAGGCATGTTGGGCACATACGGTGCTAGGTGAAATTGAGCTAGGTTGATTTTACTAAAGCTCTAGTATGAGGTCGATATTTATGAGCTCAAGAAGGGACATTTGATCTCTCTATAAGTATCTGCGGTCTCCTTAGAAGTCAAAGATAAAAGGAGTAGATTTGGAGTTGGAAGAGTAGACAATGTTTCATATGGAATCCTTTAACGAAACATCTACAATCTAGTGGTTGTACCCTTAATTGATTTGGGAGAAGGTTATGGGTTCAAGCCTTTGTATTTCTTTTCTCCAAGTGTTTGACCTAGGTAATTCTAATTTTGTGGAGCTCCCACCATTGAGAGAATGAATCATTTTTTCCTCTCTTTTTTTTGAGGGGGAGGGGGCTAAACCAAAGGAATTGGGATTCGAGACACTTACCTCTTGGAATCCAACGAATCTTGAGTTGCTTGCAATAGGACTTCTATGTTAATCACAAAAAGGGATCACTGTGTTCAACAAATTTGCACTAAGATTTATTTATTTATTTATTTTTTGGATATAAAAGGTCATTACAGATCACTTAGGCTCTCCACATAAGCACCAGATTCATCAAAGAAAGTTGTTTAACTACACAAGCTTTAAGATGATTATATACCATTGCTGGCACTATGTTAAAGCTCATGTGATTTTGCTTCTCGTTATTGTTTGAAATTTATTTTTGAGCATTCCCTTGGTATGCTACTAAAAACAATTTAGGAGCTTTAGTTGAACGGTTACCATATTTGCATTACCAAGTCTAGCGAGGGCAACAATCTATGTTAGGAGAAAATATGTATGTGCATGAGTGTGTATCAGTATATCATGTGTCTATTTGATGTGTGCATGGATATGTGTGCTGCATAGCTCAATGTGTGCACAAATATGTTTATGCTATCAGCCAATTCTTATCATTTGCTTTCGCCTCAGGATTGACTGAATATTTAGCTGAATCCATCTAGAAGTGCAACTTTGGCCAAAACATGACCCTAATCCTCAATTGCATTTAGTTGGAATAATACTTATTTAACTTGAGTTGAGTCATGACGGCAAAAGTTGCACTAATTCGAATTCAAATTGGGTTTAAGTTGAAGTGTTGAGCCTCCATAGAAAAGGGTTGATAACACCATGTTATGTGTTAGATATAAAACAGATGCAGCTTACCTTTGGGGATTTTGAACACACACTTGAAAGCCGAAAGAGAATAGAGCATAAAAAAAAAGTAATGGAAAGAAAATCAAGTCCATCTTTTTTGCTAGAAAATAAAAAAAAGATATTTATTACATTTTAGCTTAATTCTACCATAGAAAGAGGTGCTGTGGGATCATAGGAAGGAGGGTTTTTCTAATTAGGTTAGGATTTAGTTCTTTTCTTCATCAACTATTTAGCAAGGAAGGTTTACTCAGAAGAGGTTTAATAGCTTCAATCACTTTTATATCTCTATGAACTTGAAAGAGCTTCAATTAAGATTCTATCTATATGCGCTGTAGTCTGCCAACATATTGGTAGACTTTTAAGATTCTCTCTATGAAGTTTGTAACTACCGCTGTGCAACATATTGGTAAAACTCCTTCCTTCCAATGAAACTTGCAATAGAAAATTCAAGTCAAAAAATACAATTAACATTTTGCTTTAAAAAAATACAGAAAAGAAATATATGGAAATTATACCATCTTATTCCTTTTTTTACATAGAGATGCTGACTAATTGGTAGCTTGTCCTCTTCCAAATAGCAATATTTGCCCTAGCTGAACCTTTTGAGGATCATGAAGAGGTGGCAAATTCTCCAGACTTTTCTTCAGGCTCTAAGGAGGCATGGAAGGGGTCCTTTCAAACATGGAAAAAGTGCAAAAGATTGAGAGGGTTCATTTTTGGACTGAGATTGGTTTTCCTTGTTGGGAAGCTCAATTAAATTGATGATGTATTGTAATTGTTTCGAAGTGGAAGAATGTTTCTATGATCAAGATTGTTTAAATATTTCCAATGAATGAGATTCCTTCTGGACAAAAATGTAGTATGTCGATAATTTTTACTTTTTATGGCTTACTTGTACTTGAAAACTAAATTAAGAGAAACCCTTTTCATATGACGTCCTTTGGTTACTGGAACACTGTTATTCAATTAATCAAGAATGTCAAACTAGTAAGCAGTCACTCTTGAAGTTGATAAAGTCCACATAATTTGTAGCTTGTGCAATTTTGCTTGCAATCTTAATATGTCTGATGGTGTGCATATGGCGCTGTCTGTTGTTGTTCTCAAGTATTAAGTGCTAGTGCTTTTAGGCATGCTGGCCCTTTTGGCATGGCACAGCACAGTTGGCATGGGGCAGCATCTGCACTTAGTTTTTGTTTTTTCCCCTTAAATGGACTTTCTTTGCTGTATTGACATTGTTTAATTGCTACTGGATGAGATTGGAAGTAATGCTCCTGTTTATTTTAATACCATGCTAGTAAAATCATAACAATTATAATTAAATCATTGAGGTGGTTGTTGTCTGGCCATGGTTTCCTTGGATATTTGAAAGAAAATACCTTTGCAACTGATATTAATTTAACTTCTGCTTGAACTAATTATGTCCTTATGTTGCAGAATACATGAAACCTGATACTGAGACATATAATTGGGTGATCCAGGCATATACTAGGGCTGAATCCTATGATAGGTAAAATTTATAGACTTGGGATGTTGATCACAATTTCCTTTTACCCTGGCTATCTTATTTTTTAAATTTTTAATGCAATTATCTCTACGTTTAATACACAACCTATATGGAAGGACAACACTTTACATAGAAATAATGCATCACTGGACAATTTCGAGTGCTGATGAATCAACTGTAGCCTTTAGAATCAATTTTTGCGAAACTCTGTTTTTCTGTTGTTCTGATTTAACATATACTTATGCTCAGCACAAAACATCTTCAAAAGACATTTTACTGTATTTCTCATCAGGAAGAGTATCATGTTGAAAATTGTGGCATTTCTCTCATTTCCGTAACTTTCATAAGCTTCTAATGCAATTTGTGCTTCTTAAAAGAAATTGGCATTCATTTGACATATCCTTTGCTCCTTAATTATAAACATAAAGAACTATTTTCATTTATTACCTTCAATTTTCATTTGTAATCGTTAATGGTTTTTTATGGCCAAAAAGATACAAGTTCAATATCATATGCAATAACAAAAGCTTCCCTGCCTCCTCGTAACACCAAGTCATAGGTAAGTTGATAGACTTTTGTTGGGATGAATAGGACCAAGGAGTCCTAGGTTCATAATTAGTTGCCACGGGTCCTTCTAAGACTACAAAGTGTTAATTTAGGCTTGTTTTGGTTTGTTAGCCTGTGGCTTGTTATAGGATATGATGCATTCTTATGAATTCTTTTTCGGTGGATTCTGCATCTCTTGTATCTCTTCATTTGCTTTCTTTATGTAATTGCTCTGCCCTTGTAATGATATGATGGATTAGGTGCTTCACTCACTTCTCATGCCTGTGATTGAAATCATGTGTGTTTCCTCTACGGGTTTCTGCATGCTCAAGACTATAGAAGTTGACAGCCATCAGTGTCCTGTCGGATTTGTATCAATACATTATTTAAGGGGCATGTGCAATTAGTTCCTTTAATTTAGATATAAGGATCAGACTATTGCTTTGCTGCCTAGCTATTCCCTAGATTTTCCATGTTCCACCATTAGATTCAAGATTCCTGAACTATTGTACAATCAACTATTCCTATTGCTTAACTCAATAGTGGGATGGACTTCAAGGATATTAACCTTCAGCTTTCATCTTGCACTTTCACCTTGTTGACAATGACCTCAGAAAATTCTGGAATGTGCCCTATTTCATTTTTATCTTCACCTTTTTATTTTTTTTATTTTAAATTTTTAAATACATTATGGTTTCATGGGAATGTATAAGATACAGGGTTTAGCTGCACTTTCACCTTGTTGACGATAACCTCAGAAAATTCTGGAACATGCCCTATTTCATTTTTATCTTCACCTTTTTATTTTTTATTTTTAAGTTTTTAAATACATTATGGTTTTATGGGGATGTATAAGACACAGGGTTTAGCTGACTTACTAGGGATGGTGGTTGAAGATCACAAGTGTTTTAATGTTATTTTTTTAATTTATTTTTTTATTTAGTTCTTAAGTTCTTTTGTTTTGGTGTTGCTTTATAGGGTACAGGATGTAGCTGAATTACTTGGAATGATGGTTGAAGATCACAAGCGTTTGCAGCCTAATGTGAAGACTTATGCGTAAGAAAATTCTCTTCTCAAGATGTTTAATTTGTTTAACAATTTTCCATGTCTGCCATCATTATATGGAATCACATTTTAAGCAGCTGACAAGTATTGGAAATTGTTTTGTAATAATTTTTTTTTGCTTTAATGTTTCTGAATAATTTTTCCCTTCAACTAAGTTGCTCGACCACATTTTCCTAAATTTATAAGGTTTATGGCCCAAATTTCCAAGAATTCCTACTGATGCTTCGGTGAGAAAGTGGTCAGTATTACTCCTAATAAACCAATTGAAGCCTATCATTGTCTGTCATGATAAACTCCTACATTAAGTTAAACTGATAGAAACTACTAGTTAAAAAAGGAAGATCTAAATCCCTTGTTGTAAAAAATCTAAAAAAAACTATCCTATAATTCTCCATCTTCGTAGGTTACGCTTTCAATATGTTTTACTGTGCACTACGATTATGCGCATATACATCTTCAACATTGAGTATTGTCTTTAAGATGAAGGAATTGGCACCAAGAATTTCTTCAGTATTAAAAGCTGATGACCTATTGACATTTCTGGCTTAAAAGTAGATTCTAATTGTTTGTCTGTATGAATGCAGTTACTGTTTTCTTGCTGTGTCTTGTAACATCATTTAAAAAACAAAGAATAGTAAAGGTACAAAAAGTAGGCTTCATAGACAAGTTATTATTTTGTGCCTATCTGTGTACATTATGCTTTAATAATTTTCTTTCGCTTTAATGTTGCTGAATAATTTTTCCCTTCAACTAAGTTGCTCGACCACATTTTCCTAAATTTATAAGGTTTATGGCCCAAATTTCCAAGAATTCCTACTGATGCTTCGGTGAGAAAGTGGTCAGTATTACTCCTAATAAACCAATTGAAGCCTATCATTGTCTGTCATGATAAACTCCTACCTTAAGTTAAACTGATAGAAACTACTAGTTAAAAAAGGAAGATCTAAATCCCTCGTCGCAAAAAGTCTAAAAAAAACTATCCTATAATTCTCCATCTTCGTAGGTTACGCTTTCAATATGTTTTACTGTGCACTACGATTATGCGCGTATACATCTTCAACATTGAGTATTGTCTTTAAGATGAAGGAATTGGCACCAAGAATTTCTTCAGTATTAAAAGCTGATGACCTATTGACATTCCTGGCTTAAAAGTAGATTCTAATGGTTTGTCTGTATGAATGCAGTTACTGTTTTCTTGCTGTGTCTTGTAACATCATTTAAAAAACAAAGAATAGTAAAGGTACAAAAGGTAGGCTTCATAGACAAATTATTATTTTGTGCCTATCTGTGTACATTATGCTTTAATGTGTTAATAGGTCTGTTCAAGGAGTCTTTATATATCCAATTGCTAATATTTTTGACATTTAGTTATGATCATCTTATGAACTTTTGGTTACATTGTGTATGAGAACTTTCTTTCTTTTTATTTTTAATTGTTGTTTTTTCTGCTCAGGTTGTTAGTGGAGTGTTTTACTAAATATTGTGTTGTAAAGGAAGCTATCCGGCATTTTCGTGCCCTTAAGAACTTCCCTGGAGGGACAAAAGTTTTATATAATGAAGGGAATTTTGGAGATCCCCTATCTCTGTATCTTCGTGCTTTATGCCGTGAAGGTATAGTTTGCAAGTTTTTGTCATTGTTTTTCCTAATATCTAGCATTATTTGATCACATAGTAACTAAAACTGTTCTAGTTAACTAATACTAAGCACATCAGTTCAAAATCAAACTAGTTAACTCTGATTCAATAGCTTTGCATAAATTTACCACATGCCATAAAGAGAGGTCCTAATTTTACTTTTGAGTGATCAATTGTATTTCAAATTTTTATTGTTCATTGCACATTTTATGTTGTCATTAAGGGACAATTATCCTTATGCACATACCAATGTTGTTTATTATGGACTTCTGAATGCTCATGTGTGATAGTATTCAATAAAGCCTAGGAAACATCATGCCTTATAAGACATCTTTGTGATTGAGGTGCTTGCCATGCCTGTTGGCATTGGCCGGCATGTGCTGTGGCATAATGGCTGATGACGACTGTATCATGCTGTGCTAGGTGTATGCTGCCGGATGCTGTGTGCTGGCACAAGCCCATGGTGCAGCATGTACTGTGCTGATCGGTTATTGGTATGGGCCCGTTTAATAACCATAGTCAGAATTTAGCCTTATAAAAATTTTTCACCTACCCAACAAAGGCTAGCTTCTTGACCCATGATTTTTCCTTTTGATTTAGAAGCTCTTGTTTGCTTGCCAATCAAACAGGGTTGAATGCAACATGGGATATGCAATATAGCTTAGTCAAATCCTAGCAGAGTTTTCACCTCAATTGGGTTAGACTAAGGTCGGAGCAATCAGTAATGGGCACCGTACCAATTTTCCGGCGGGACGACTCGGTACGGGCCTGGCATGACCCGTATCGAGAGAGGGACCGTGGGAGAGGAAAAGAGAAAGAGAGATCAAGCGGGAGAGGGAGGGCTAGAGGAGGGTGGTGGACGCTGGCGGAGTGCTAGCGAAGGTCGGAGGAGGCCGTCGGTTAAGTGAAATCGGCAAATCTCTTGCCGACTTCACTTAAAAATCGCGATTATTTTTTAGGTCGCGGCGATCCTGTTTCGTTCGAAATAGGGTCAGTGGCCATGGCCTCGCTTTCCACAGTCGAGGTCGACCTTCATTGGCCTCTGAGAGCCTCCGTCAGACACCTCCAGGACTCCACCAGCGTCCTGCCTTCTCTCTCTCTCTCTCCCTCTACCGCTAGCTCTCTTTTCTTTTTCTCCGGCTCCGGCAACGGGTTTCGTTTCTGTTGTTGGAATCATATCGGTGAGCCACCAGTATAGTTCGGGACGGCCGGAACTGTACCCGTGAGCCACCGGTACGATTTGGGATGGCCGGAACTGCCCGGTTTGGGACGATTCCGCTGACCCTGGGTTAGACTGAGTCGGTTATAGGCAAAGTTGTGGCTAAGCGCCTATCCTTCACCTTTGTCATCACAAATAGGTTTTGTTGTGGCTAAATGTGAATAGGCAGCATCCTAGCATTAATGAATTTCGGACTTTTGATATTGTTTTAAGCTTATGTCTATATTGGCCGTCTGCATGAATCAACCTTTCAACCTTTCTCATCTATGCTTGGAATTGACATTAGGGGTGTTTCCACCAAAAAAGGAAAAAAGAAGAAGAAAAGAATGATATTTTTCTTTCAATATGCTACCTCACATGTACCGTTAGTATTCAAGCATGGCAAAGACAATGATTTTCTTGGGTTTGATATTGGTAAACTTAATTTTCTCTGCACACATCTTATTGCTGCATTGATTATTTGATTTATTAAAAGCCATATACTCTTAACATGTAATTTCCTGGAACTATTAAATAAAATAGCTTGTTAGGAAAGTTCTGCTGATTTTCTTGGGTTTGATTTTGTTAAATTTAATTCTGCACACTCATGTTGTTGCTACTTCAGTTATTTGATTCGTGATATACAGTATACTTGTAACATGTCATTTCTGGGAACTATTAATTGAGATAGCCTATCAGGGAACATATGTTGGGGAGACTTTTTTATCATTTTGTTTTTCAATTCTTTGATCTAAGGTTCTCTAAAATTACATATTTGAATGACTGTTGATTTTCTTTCTCAATTTTCTTTCCTTTCTATTAATTAGCATGTGAAAAGAACTACATATTATGTTTAATATGCTTTATTCATCTAAGATTTTGAAAATTATGGTACTGAATTTGTTAAATTGCAGTTAAGAATGATAAAGCTTTTTCTGCATGTGATCTGCAGTACCTTTTTATTCTGTGTTTGAAATTATTCATCTAAATGATATTGATGTTGTCTTGCATATTGTGAATATAGTACTTCCCTGAGCAGGTATGGTTATTTTTATAATTAGGAAGAGCTGTTGAGTTGCTTGAAGCTTTAGAAGCAATGGCTAAGGACAATCAACCTATTGCACCAAGAGCAATGATCTTGAGCAGAAAATATCGAACATTAGTTAGCTCCTGGATAGAACCTTTACAAGAAGAAGCTGATATGGGATCTGAAATTGATTATGTTGCCAGGTGTGCCAGATATGTATCTGTAGATTCTTAGAATACTTGTAGGATCTTCCTTTACTTGCTGATTTCATGTTGATGAGGCTTCCTGATTATATATGCACTGTAATGATATTGCTTGCTTGATCTTATAGCCGCTGCTTTTTCCTATTGTGGATGTCTATTTCTCAGTGATCTATGCATGGCAAGGTTTCTATGTTATGACATGACACACTGCTAATCATTTGCATCTGTCCAAATTTAGGGTTTTGCTTGATTTCTCTTCTATCAGTATATTGGTGAAACATGTTAAGTCTGTGGTCTTATTTTGGAAGTTGATATGGGATTTGAACCATGTATAAGATTTAGATAAAATCGACATTTCTAAGGGATACCACATTGAACCATGTATGTGAGAATATCCATAATCATTTATATATGGTCAAACTACAACATGGTTTAAAATTTTTTCCAAACCAGGGTCCATAATATAAGTTTCGGAAGAAACTAACTAAATTTTTTTCCTTAACTTGAGATATGATCTACCTTGGTCTCTGCCTCCACACCTGCCTTCTGCCTAGGTGCTATGTGGTCCCCTCTGGCATTTCTTAATTTCATTTTCAAAATGCTGTTAAAGTGTTTGGTAACTTGTTGATATGATGTCAATGTCTTTACGGTACAATCTAATCTTGAGTTATTTAGTTTGCAAGATAAATTTCAAAGAGCCATAAAAAATGGTTGGATCATTAAGATATTTACTTTCTGTTCTGAAAGAGTTTGGAAATGCATATATGACCTACAATACACCAATAGACTCAGCCACACTTATTAAAGATTCAGCATGCTGATAGAATCTCTAATGATATATCTACATGTGCTACTTGAGTGCTATGTTATCTGCACCCTACAATTAATTGCAAAGTACCTGCACGCAACACTTAGGAAGGAGTATGGGCATGACACTTGGAGAAAATGTAGGGTTTTGCTCTGACAACATAGAACACACCTGATGCTAGTAACCCATAAATATTAGAAGGTTCAGGCATTTAGACCCACTGCTGCACCCGATGCTAGTACCCAAGTATATGTAACATTGCTTGCATGTATAAAACATAAGCATAAAGAATTGTTTAACTGAAGATTTTCTCATGTTGTCTCTATTGTTTGCATTACTTTCATCATTCATTCAAACTTATGCTGTGGTTTTTGTTGTTTGAATTTTACGTCACTGTAGGAACAAAATAGGCATACAAAAATGAGTCAGCTTCTCACTTCTCAAACAATTTCTTTTGAAGAACTGAGATGCATCGTGCATCTAAGCTGTTGTAGTATTTTAGTACTTCCTTTCTCCTGTGGTTATGTTTTGCTTGCACTAGGTATGTTTCTGAGTTCTTTGTTGATTAACTAGCTATAGAGCAGCAAGAGGCTTGGACTGTCATAGTGATTTTTGATACTTCCTCCTGCAGTTATGTTCTGCTCACACTGGGTACTTGATTGTTGACCAATTAGGTATATAGCAGAAGGAGGGCTTACAGGAGAACGTAAGCGGTGGGTGCCACGTAGAGGAAAAACCCCTCTGGATCCTGACGCTGTTGGGTTTGCCTATTCAAACCCAATGGAAACATCTTTTAAGCAGCGCTGTCTCGAGGAATATAAGTTTTACCATCGTAAACTCCTGAAGACCTTGCACAATGAAGGACCTGAAGCTTTAGGTGATGTGTCTGAAACTGATTTTCTTAGAGTGGTGGAGAGACTGAAAAAGATCATTAAGGGGCCTGAACAGAATGTGTTAAAACCAAAAGCTGCAAGTAAAATGATAGTCTCTGAGTTAAAGGAAGAGCTAGAAGCACAAGGTTTGCCTATAGATGGAACTAGACAAGTACTCTACCAGCGAGTGCAAAAGGCAAGAAGGATAAATCGTTCACGTGGCCGGCCACTTTGGGTGCCTCCTGTGGAAGAGGAGGAAGAAGAGGTATATATAATTTATTTTTTCATGATCTTTATCTTCATGATTTTTTGAACATGATACACTCAATCAGTTAAAATACAATAAGAAAATGATATGCCATTTCTTTAGTAATTCTTTTTTCGTGCACTAATAGTTCTCAGTTGACATAGTTTCCCCTCTGATACCAAGAAAAAAGCAGCAGGTTGTGGTACTAGTTTTTTATAGATATTTTTTTTATCTTATTGTTGTCTTAATAGGTTGATGAAGAGATAGATGAATTGATTTCACGGATTAAGCTTGAAGATGGAAATACAGAGTTTTGGAAACATCGTTTTCTTGGTGAAAGCTATAATGATGTTCCTGACAAAGACATTGAATCAGAAGATCCTAATCCTCCTGATATGTTGGACGAAGTTGATGCTGTGGAGGATGTCACAATAGAAACAGAGGAAGATGAGGTAGACGAGGAGGAGGAAGTTGTTGAACAGACAGAAAGTCAAGCAGGCGATCTGATCAAGGACAAGGAAGTTGAGAGAGCTAAGCCTCTTCAAATGATTGGAGTTCAGTTGTTGAAGGATTCTGATGAAACAACTGCCTCTTCAAGAAAATCAAGAAGAAAATCTACCAGAGCATCTGTTGAGGTTCGCATTTCTACAGCCGTACTTAGCATATGTCATTGATTTTTCTCTATCATTTGTGCTAAATGTTTGGACTTTTTTAGATCTATAAGTTTCACATGCTTCCTTTCAACAACTTTAATAATTAGAGTTTTCTGTTTATTCGTTACTTTTAGTCAGAATATACTTTTTTATGCTTTAATGCTTCTCGATGCTTAGATGTTCATTTCTGATGCATAAAATCCTGCTTGTGGTTCGACAGCTAACTCAAACTTTAGCGAAATTTGTGAAAATAAACTTTTGCTTGGCATCAATGTGAATCCTGTGGCTTGCAGAGTTTTCACAAGTTCATCTCGAGCAACTTTGGGCAGTCAGACTGACTGCTCCATGATATGAGTGTTTATCAAGAACAATCAGAAGCTGTTTTCATTTGGAAGATTCCATTTATACAATGAACTGAAATTGAGCCCTTCTATGATTCTTCACACTTGGATCATGCCATGTATTCTTACTTTATCAATGGTTATGTGGCCTTCATTAAGTTCCAGTTGTTAAAAAAGCTGAGTATTCTATAGCTTGTTTCTGATTAGGTTGCAACTGTATTAGAATAAGGTTGTGATTCTTTGTGCACTATAGAATATTTTTTTTTCTCTAAACTCAGGTTACATGATGTCTTCAATATTGAGTAGCTTCCTTTGGTTTGATGAATTGTCTCACTAATATTTCTTAGTCTATTCTGAATTGCAGATTTCCCTTTTGATTTTGTTCTGAATCATTAGTTCTAGCTATCAACAAAAAGCATTCCATGGTAGAACATAGGAATCCACGAAACAGTTTATTGTTATGATTAACCAGAAAATTTGAACAATATTAGCAGAATTTTTGGTAGTGCCAGCTTTAACTACTTCAAATTCCTGTCTATGTAATCATCTCCTCTATAGGGCCTCATGTTCTGAACATAGGATTCTCCACAGTGCGAGGAGGAACACTTTTTTGCTAAAAATGTGTTAAGAGTCATGTATTGAGTACATAGAAGACATGTCCACTGATGTAAAATCAGAGAGCAAAAAGTCCTAGAATGTCATCTATAAATTTTTAGTGAGTAAAAAACCAAGAAGGGAAAAATAAAATTCAGTGATTGCGTCTAATTTGCTCAACGAGTTTAAACTTCAAAGATTTGGCCCCATATGAATTAGTAGATTGTCCCTGTCTGTGGGATGCAACAATAACTTGATCTTATTTTAGGAGCCACTGTTCTTAACTGCCCCATTATAGAGTAAGCCCAAAGAACATACTGATTGTGAAGGCAGGTGGAGGGCTTGTCGTGAAAACAACTCATAGTGAGTCTTAGCCCATGTAAATTCCATTCTTCTTACTCCAAAAGAATGAGGAAAATGAATCAACAACCATATAATAATGAAGCTTATATTCCCAATTCCTCATCTCGATGATTAATTGTTATAACTGCTGGTCCAAGTAGTTCCTAGGATTTGATTTATGGAGTGGTCATCATGTAAATCAAAATTAACTGGGTAAGAGATGGAAAACATAATCATGACTAAAGATAACTAATGTGGGTGTGGTGATGCCATTTGACTGCCAAGCAGTTTTAAGAGACTTTCTACACAAGTCTTTTGATGGTATGAGAAAATTTGTTGCGCACTATAATGACATTTTGATATTCAAAAATCATGTGCTATTGAGTAACATCTTTTATGTTATTCATGGCTACATGTTAAGCAACAACCTTGGGAAGTTCCATGTCTCCATCTTGGTTGGGACTTTATTAAGGTATTTCCAATTCATCATGGTTTTGTGACTCCATCTTGTTAACATTAATTAGTTTCATAACATGGCTCATCTCATTGTATAAGAAATCAACATAAACATGAATCTCCTGCTCCCTTGATAAGTTTCATAAATTTACACATTTGAACGGAGTTCCAAGACAAATGACTTCCAACCACAATGCACTACGTAGGGTGTTTTCAGTGTAGATTGTGGAAACTCATGACTACGTATCTTTCCTTTTCTAGTATATTTTCTCCAAACTGCTGGCTTAGGTCTATTTTAACCAGAATTGAGATGGTTTGGATCTGTGATCAGAGTTGAGATGGCAATTAGGGAAGCTAACAGCTTTGTGGAGAAGATAAGATGGCTAGTGTGGGTAAGGAAGTAAACATACTATGAGCAGAATTAGTTGAGAGCAAAACAATAAGCATGAAAAATAAGTACTTCAATCTGAAGAATTTGAGGTATGGACCAATTTCAAAGAAAGTTGAAATAACAAAGAAGTAATGACGAATCTGTTGCCTGATAAATGATCATCAATGTTCATTATAAAATTTTAACCTGCTAAATTTCTATGTTGTTATCTGTGCAAATTGACTTATTAGTTAATGACAAGATTGACTAAATATAACAAATTTTTTAAAAGTCAATATTGAAAAGCTTTATCTTTTGTCCTGAGGCTTCCATGCTTATAACTTGGTCACATTAAGTTGTTGAAACTCTTGATGATCTTTGAATTGTTAATCTGTTGGTGGTCTAAAACATCTTCAAATCATTTTTTTCCTCACATATATCACTGTATGTGAATTTCTCTCAGTTATAAACATTTATTGACCATTTTTCACATATTCTTACCTATTGGTGTTTGTTGAAGTTTTAGATTTGGATATTCTGGTTTATCTTTAATCTTGTAAGTAGCTGTTTTTTGCTTGACATACTCTTGAACTGGTGACTTAAAACTAAAGCTCTTATTTCCATGTTGACAAGAAATTTTGTTGCCATGCTTCTAGGATGATGATGATGAAGACTGGTTTCCAGAGGATCTAAACGAAGCTTTTAAAGTCATGAGAGAGAGGAGGATTTTTGATGTACAAGATATGTTTACCATAGCTGATGCTTGGGGTTGGACTTGGGAGAGGGAATTGAAGAATAAAATGCCTCGCAAATGGTCACAAGAATGGGAAGTTGAGTTAGCAATCAAAATCATGCATAAGGCATGTTTCTATTCTTACTGTATTCCTTTAAGAGGATAGCGACATGCTTCATTTCACTACCTTAGCTGAAGATGTGGTCTACCTGAATTAAGTAGCATCTCTTTTATTTTTTTATCATTAAATTATCCATTATGGTTTAAGGCATAGACATCTTAGATGAAATATCTAATACTTAGCATGATTAGTCTAGCATCAAAAGGCTGTAGATATAAAGTCATGAGTAATATCTTATATTAAATTTTTTTTATGCTAATATTTATTTAGTCTGATGATTAAGTACCAAAAAAAATCAGTTTGGACATTTTTCTTTTTATTTTTCAATGATGCTTTTGGATCTCTCTTTTAAGAAATCACAAAAGATTTGACCAAATGAGTTTTTGCATCTTTCTCATGTCATCAATAGGTTGCTTCAAACAAAAAAGCGAAGGTGAAAACTTTTACTTCTTTAAAAAACCGGAAATATTCGATTCTCTCAGCTAAAAAGCATATAAAAACAAACTAAAATATGGAATATATGTAGAATCTCTGGAAAAACTTATGAAAACCTCTATTATACTTGCGTATATATACTACTCATGGGAAGAATAGTGTTCTAGCTCATCCCTGATGTTTGTAATACTGCCCACAAGGTCATCACATCAATGCACCGCTGGCAATAACCATGAATGAAGTACTCCCCTTGTGTACCACAAAGAGTCAGGATCCTTAGATTTAGGCATCAGTTTCCCTCATATGAGTCATTGCTTAGGAGAGTTATGTAGTTTTTGTTTTTAAGTCAGAAATTACCTTGCACTAATATTCAACTATGACCACAACTATCAACCTTATCCCAACTATCTGGGTCTATGCTAGTTTCAGTTAATATCGCAATATTTTTTTAATAGTGAAGAAGGATAAGCTCAGAAGGTAAGCTAGTTATGCATCAGAAGTTATATATTAGATGTAACAAATCTTTTCCTGTTACATGTTTTCTGTAATCAGAGATAGAAGTTAACCAGGTCTGGGCCAAGAATATCAAAGATTTGCAGCTGTGCTCTCCTGATGACTCAGCTTGACCAATACTAAATTCAGCCATAGACCTGCCTATCTACATCTTAATGCACAATTTTGACACCCATCAACCAAACCTGTATGCTTTAATACTAGGAAATTGAGTCAAGAATCTGATTGTTTATATTTTAATAGGAAAAGGCGGTTAGGTTTCTTTTGTCAACTTAATCATATTTCCAGGATGTTGACAGGCTCTAGTGTCTAAAACAGTTAAAAAGTCTTGCTATCTACATTAGATTTTTTTTCTTTTTTCTCTTCAGGAGAAGTCAGCAAATCTGTTGGATATGCTCTGAGGGGTTACAAGGTCAAGAACAATTTTATCGACTTCTACATTGTCTTCTCCAGTTATTAGAAAGGAAGTGGCACTTAAACCTAGCATTTTATCAATCGTCACAACCTGTTGGCAATCGTATTGTCTTAGGATTATCTTGTCTTTTCATAATTGTGGCTATGCTAAATTACCTTGCAGACTCATTCTTCTGCTGGTGGATTGTTCATTGCTAGACTTTCTTATTTGGATATCCATGGTTGATTATCCAAGCTGTTAGGCTTTTTTTGATATTAATGTTCAGTAGACTTAGAACCTTGATCAATGCCTAAATGCCAAATTTAGAGATGAAGTAAATGAATTCCAAAGAAAAAGAAAGTTAAAACATTTATATGAAGTTGTGTTTGTAGTGAAACATTAATCTCGAAGTATCTTGACCACATACATCTTCGAGAAACATGTCAGAGCTCATGTTCACATGAAAATTTGACAGTTTATAGTGCCTCAATTAGATCTTAGAAAAAGGTACTAGACAAACAATGTGCTGAAAAGTTTGTTCTAAAATCACATTTGGTTGTAAGTCTATTGAAACTGTAAGAGTTGTGAACATCCACAATACAATACGTGGGGTGTTTATTAAGCGTAAAATCATGCACGAGAAGAGCACATGAGGTACAGTATGTCTTCATATTTATGCCAAATTGGAGTCTTAGATATTTCAACATCTTGAACAATACCAAACTACAGAGAGGAAAATGCCTGAAAGGTACTTTATCTTAACTTGTTTCCTTCTTGTCCTTGTATTTGCACGTATACCTGACCCAAAATTGTTGCCCCATGGATTGTCACTTTCGGAAACATTTCAGGAACTCCACTTTGCACCCTATAATCTTCTTCCTGAACTATTGGTAGTCCTTAGCAGGGAACTAGTTTTTTGGCCCCATATTCTTTTGCACCTTTATGATTAGCTTGTGCCTTAAAATTTCTCCCCTTAAATTATTATTTCACCTGCAAGGATAACTTTGATTTGGATAAATATTCTGTATCTATTAGAGGAGCATTTGATATATCTTTTTGAAGTTAAATTATTATTTATAGATAATCCATAAAACTTAACATGTCCTCTCTTTTGTCAGTTTTCATGTTTCATTGTTCTTGTAACTTGTAGTAGACAAAAAAAACTACAAAATAGTGTATGTAAAACTACTTTCGTAAGACTTATCTTCAATTACATTAGATTCATTTTTGCTAATTGTATAGTAACTGGTCATATTCATTCCCAGATGGTTGTTGTCTACTAGACAATCTTTTGTAGTCTAAGCATAGTTAATTGTCTAATTTCAGGTCAACAATTTTTACTTAAGATCCTAAACTTTGTATTTGTCAAGACTCTTTCTGTAGAAGAACCATTCTGATTTACTTTTCTGACTACTGAACAGAAATACCTGATCTACTTTCAGGTGATTGAATTAGGTGGGAAACCAACTATTGGAGATTGTGCAATAATATTGCGTGCTGCTATAAGAGCTCCCCTACCGTCAGCTTTTCTAACAATCTTGCATACAACACATAGTCTTGGTTATGTTTTTGGGAGGTACCGAAGATTCTTTATTTTTCATATAGATGACGCACGTATAATGTATAGTTGATCTGATCTCCTTGACACATCATATAAATTAACATCCTCGATAATTAACACCTGCACATCAAAGATGTTTGTGAGGGTTGGTTTTCTTAAAATAGTGTTAATTTGGGCTGTTTGATAAATGACTGAAATCTGCTGTCCCTGGCGGTCAGGATGGTCATATAAACTTTTTGATAGCAGGATGATTTCTCATAATATTCAGATGTGCAATTAACATGTAGCACATGAATGTCATAGGCTCTTGATTTAATCTAATATTATTCAAGCATATGTTTCTTGTCTAATTTGCCTATGCCGGTTCAAGCTTATTTTTGCAATATGTACATGTCCTCTTGCAGGATCGATTTTATTTAATTCTTAGCTTAGACATACTAATATTAATTATATAACAATGGGTTATGACGTCTACAATGATTAGAATAATGCAGACAGCACTCTTTTGGTTAGTGCTCTGAACAATGTATAAAATTATGGCGACCTTGCTATCAGAAAACTTTAGAGAGCTAGTGGTGACATCTAGGATGGAGTTTGGATAGATAATGTGATTCTTCTCACCATATTATGACCACTGACCCTTGTCCCAGCTATGTGGAGTGGCCATATCGTTTGACAATTTTTAGAACTGGCTGTGAATAAGCATCAATCTCTCACCCTTTCTTCCGAGGCTTTGGAATGGCATCGGAGGGCCAATTATGATTCAAGCTATTGCATAAGAGCCCGGAACATCTTCTGGTTATCCTATGACTTAGATCATTGAGTTGATAACTGTATCGCTCAACTCATATTAATTGTATGTTGGTTTGATGTCCTTGGTAAGCTGTCTTAATATGTTCTATTAGGTGCTGATCCATCAAATGCTGAATATGGATACTTGTTAGGTTAGATTGATACTACCATATAGTTCTGGAACAAGCACACTCAATTCCTGACTTTTATGTTTGGATTATCGAATTTAAAATATTAACATTCCCTCCCTCGTTTTGCTTTCTTGTTGTTTCAGCCCATTATATGATGAAGTCATCTCGCTTTGTCTTGATCTTGGAGAAATCCATGCAGCCATTGCAATTGTTGCGGACATGGAGACCACTGGAATCAAGGTTCCAGACGAGACCCTAGACAAGGTGCTCTCTTCCAGACAGACTGTCGATTCTACCAATGAGGAGTCATCTGTGCAAGAGTAGTTCTTATAGAAGACCCATAGCAAAGCAAGCCATTATAGCTCTAAAATCCAGGATATATTACAAGCAAAGTGTCCTTGTTACATTCTTCCCTACATCTCAGGTGGCAAGTCCGTCACTCTTGACTGGCTTTTGCTGATGGCACTCAATTGCGGGTGGGTTGGAGTTTACATAGGCACTGGAGGTAGGTGACAAGATCTATGCGAGATCTCCGCTGGCAGAACGTTAGTGGACAAATGAACTGAAGCCGCGTGGGTCGCCTCGCCACTTGCACTTTGGATAAAAGATGTTTTGTTCCCTGTAAGTAGGGTGTAATCAAATTCCTGGTGATTGTGAAATTATGATGTGTCATATTAGATTTTACAGTGAGACCCTGCATTGTTTAAGATTTGCAGGAGGGCTAGGCGCTTGTTCCATGTTAATGGCCCTAAGTTTATATGTGAAAATGGGATGCGACATTGCCAAGTACCCCTGTAGTTTGCAGCAAGTATTGGGAATTTAACGAATTTATGCATATTGTTAGTTCATAAGAGGTTTTGAACAAGAGTGCTGCTAACAAAAGCAGCTTATGGAAACCCAATAATGTAACAGGTAATGTGGCACCACAGTTTCATCATCATTATTATATCAGCAAGACTCGAGCAAATTGATAGTCAAGTTTATTTCTACCTCAAAGGCTCAATAAGATTGAGCCGTGTTTAGCAATGACATCGGTGGTAGCAAGTTATCAATAATTTTCCTTCAGAAAATAAAATGAATTATGTACTTCCTTTCATCTGGAAATCGACTTTGAACCTAGACTCCTTAACTTGGACTCAGATGCATTGGATTAGGTCTGGTTATGCCTGACCCAGCCTGCCTCGAACGGCCAGATGGCTCTAAGAAAATCTTGAATGGACCTGACCCAATTCAATCCGGTTAGCCGGGAGTTAAATCTGAGTCAAATATCATGACCGGAATACATGGTTGGCTTGCCATGGTCTTTACCAATGCCGGTTGCTGGCCTTATTTCTGCTTTTTCAGGCCCAATATAAAATTGAGCTAAATTGAAGTATTCAAACCGAAGCATATGTTTAGTCCATATATTTTCAAAGAAGCAGGTCACAGTAAGTGTCAGAAGCTCATCATTTAGGACCTGGAAGCAATTTTGATGTTTGAAGTTGTATGGCTGAGTACATTTATCAACTCAACGTATAGATGAGAAATGTTAAAATTCAATTGATTTGATTATATCTTGATGAATAGTCCCTTGCAGATTTAGGTGGCCATCGTATATTTTGCTTTAGCGGTATATGTGCTTAAGTTGCAGGTATTCATATTAAGTTCTTTGAAAATCATCCTTCCTGTTTAAGAATTCTCCGAATTAATCTATTACCCAACTAGTTGAACTCTTCAAAATAATCTATTCCTGAAATAGTTATGGAGCTAACTACAGAAGTAGAGCTAACCAAAACGGAGCATAAGTGGGTCATATGGCTCAAACCCAAACCAAATGTTGATGAATATAAATAAGCTCCAGCTTGGACCAAAATGCCTTCTTCCACCCTCAATTCTTCAGCAACAATCTAGCCTGAAACCTCCCAATAATCAAGCAGCCGTTCAGAAATAAAAATGGTGGTCCTCCACTAATTACCACTGGATTCAGCCAACTTTATTGAAAATTAATTTTGACGGTGGAGTCCAAGCCAGGTATATTAAAACTTAACTTTGACGGTGGAGTCCAGCCTAATAGTGAAGGTGCAAGTCATTATTAGAGATTATCATGGCTCTCTCATTGCTGCTTATACTTAACTTTGACAGTGGAGTCCAGCCTAATAGTGAAGGTGCAAGTCATTATTAGAGATTATCATGGCTTTCTCATTGCTGCTGCCAGTTTCCAGTTCTCTAAGTTTTCAGTCTCAACAGCCGAGTTACATGGAGCTTGGGATGGAATTACAATGGCTGTTGGACGGTTGGAATGCTCCTGCAATATAAGTTGAAGGACATTCAAACGCTATCGGTTGACTTCGCCGCATAGAGCTACAGAATCACCTCATCCGTGTCTCATCGATATTAGACAGACCACTGCATCTCTTGCCGCCTTCTCAGCAAATCATAGACTCCGTAAAGAAAATGAAGCTGCTGATTGGCTTGTTCAAAGAGCGATAGCAAATGACAAGGAATTCATCTATAGAAACGATGTTCCTTCGGCTTTGCATGAAATTGCTCAAGTTGATGTAGTGAAGTTACATGTAAGGGAGCATTAGTCTACTTTTCCTCACCAGCAAGAAAAAAAGATTCAGCCTGCACCCTGGGTTTCAACTGCCAAATTGTGATGGCATCCATAAATAGCTGATTCGCAAAGATGTCTCATCTGCTGACCAGATGACGAACCAAAATCTAGGCAACTAAAGTAAAAACCACACATATTACTAAGAATCTTCATGCTAAAACTGTATTATATGGTCACCTTGCTATTACACATAATATGAATAACATAATTGTTAACTTATCTCCACTTATAGTCTATAGATGCAGAGACCAAAGCAACCATTAAGAAAAAATGGCGCTACTCGTTTGCATTTCTGGCACCAAAATCAGCTCCTAACTGTTGACAGAAGTAACCAATCATTCATTTACCTTTTCTACGTTTCTGCATTCCAACGCAACTGGAGCAGTACCATTTTCCTTTTGGTTGTTCTTTCAAACCAACACATCCAAAATGGAACCACTCAATCTTGCACTGCAGGAAGAAAGTAAAGAGTAATTAGCACCAAGATTTTTTAGAACGGTAATTAACACAACTTTTTGGATGAGAAAATTCATGACAGAAGAGCAAAGAAAGGAAGACAAGGAAAATGAAGCATACATCAGGGTTGTCACAAGCAACCATCTCCCCATAGCTAACTTGGTTGCAGATACAGTATGTGGGTTCATTTGGGTCCACTGGTAATTCCAGATCTACGCTTGGTGGCTCCACTGCTAATCGTGATCTGCAGCCAACAAATGGAGTGTCAATCTATTGCATCAATGTTATTGCTTGATAAAGATCATTTTGAAAGAAGAAGCATACTTCTTCCGCCCCCCTCTGCTACTTTCAGCAACCCTTCTAGATCTTGTGCTAGCATCAGCATTTGAAGCACCAACACCCGCCCCAGTTGCAAGTTCCCTTTCTGTTTGCCAAACATAAATTACACGAGCAGTATATTAGCTAGAAATTTGGCCAATATCAAATGGGATTAAAACTGCATATCAGATACCTTCCATTAAATAGAGTGGAAGTTCTATAAGTACCTTGCCGGACCTCTTCAAGTTTTCTCATGTATTGATCGAGTTGTTGGACGTGTGCATCAACCTACGGCACAAATTTATGATCAGCAATTGTGTAACCAACAGTTTCCTTGTTCAAGGATTATTGTAAGAACCATAGTCGGCGGAACCGTCCAGAACTGCTCAGTTTACGGTGTTCTGAGCTGTACCGGCCATGAACCAAGACCATTTTGGCCATGAACCGGGACGGTTCCGGCCACGAAAAAGACACCGGAGACAGAGGGGGAGAAGAAGGAAAAAGAGGAAGAGAGAAAGCGGGGGAGGGAGGAAGAGGGAGAGGAAGGAAGAGGCAAATTTGTCGACTTTCACTTAACTCCAAAAATAAAAGGGGCCCTCTCCGGCCCCTTTTTCGAACGAAACAGAGGACCGGAGCAGAGCCCTTCTTCCGCAGCTCCCCGGCCTCCGTCTCCTCTGCGCGGCAGCTCCCCAAGTCTTTACTGGCTCTCTGCCAACCTCCTCTTCTCTCTTTTTTTCTCTCTCGTTCTCCCTCTTTCCTGCCCCTTTTACCATGTCGGTACAGACCCGGCTCGGCACGGCGCAGGTCCATACCAACCTGTGCCGCCAGACAACTAGTCCGGAGCTTGGTACCAGCACAGCAGACCATGGTAAGAACAAAATTTAACTTTGCAGATCATGATTTTATCTTGGCTGAAGCCAAGGTCCGACGTACCGATACCGG
This sequence comes from Phoenix dactylifera, assembly GCF_009389715.1. NCBI lineage: Eukaryota > Viridiplantae > Streptophyta > Magnoliopsida > Arecales > Arecaceae > Phoenix > Phoenix dactylifera. Next base: position 246,626 of record NW_024067868.1, read on the forward strand.
TCGGCGTACCGGTGGCTGTCCGAACCGGTCCGGTCCGTTCCGTACCGGCCAGTATCGGTACCATACCAGCCCGATACGGCGTGGCACGGGAGTTGTTTTGAAAGAAAAAAAAATAGACGTACCGGTGCGAACCCGCCGGTCAGCTCTCCTAAAAAACCATCCGGTACCGGATTCCACACGGATCTGGTACCGGTCTAGGGCCGGACCAGTACGTACCGGCCCGTACGGCAGACCATGGCTGAAGCCATTATGTTTTTACTGTTTATCAAACTAAAGCATTTTGTTTGCCTACCTTGTAGGCTGCAATTTGAGAATGCAATCAAGATTATCACACATGTGATCCAACAAATTTGATTTTTATATAAGGTGAAAATGTGAACTGGGAAGCTTATATACCATATCATAGACCTGTGTGGCCAAGGCCACTTTTTCATCAGCAATCCTGATGCAATGCTTTTGTTCATCGAGAGCCTCATCAGAAAATCTGATAAGTGATGTATCAGGAGTAATGTTACCAGACTCAACTCCCAGCCTAATATCCTCTATTTCTTGTTCACAGCGTTGTTCATTCTGCCGCTGTACTCCTGCATGTATTTACAAGAAACATAAATGAACCGAAGAGCTGCCCTACCTTAATGTGTTAATAAAGAGTAAAAGAATGTTAAAAGCTGCAGCTATCAAAGTGCTCATACTCATACAAGTAACCTTATGTTTACAGAGGCACATTCATAATCGGACTGAAATATAAGCATCCACATGTATCAATATCAATAGACACCTTTCTGTATGTTGAGATATGCCTTGGCAAGTTATATAAAACTGCAAATTTCAAATTACTATGATCAATTTATTTTACAGTTTATCATCACTAGACATGAAACGTCTGTAGATAACTTTTTTGATATGTGAAAAATCCATAAACTGTTGCAAATTTCTAACAATTTAGAATCTTGATAACATATGCCCTTCAATTGAAGTGATTGTATTCCATGTCATTATTGATTTCATATATGCCCACAAATTTCTAAATTTCTCCTGTTGTTTTGCATGTCATTGCTGAATTCATGACAAAAAATTGAGACTGCGACTGCATGCTTCTTGAAATTTATAAGTCAATTTGAAATGTTATAGTTCCAAGTCTTTAAGTCTGATTGGCTTTAATATGTGAGTATTGTTGGCCCCACATATTATCACTTGGATATATGCTATAACAGCCAGCTCCTATGATAACATTTTATCTTTTGGGTGTCAAGTGTCTTCCACCTAATTTTATACAGATAAACAAGCATAGTCTTCAAAGTCTGTTGCCCAATTCAAGGTCTCCTTATCCTTCTTTCTCGCCTCTTTCTTTCTTTCCCTTTTCCTTGCCACCACATTTTTTCCGGTACATCTTCTTTTACTTATCTATCTCTTCATTTCTGGTTCACTTGTTGCAATATATATGTCATTTTCTACAGGGATGCAAGATATGAGAAGATCATAGCAACTTCAAAATTCATGTTGACTCAATATTAAATTAATGTATGAGCCCTTGAGTCTAATGTGGCACCAGAGCCAGGTTGAGGGCCTAAGTGCCATCTCTAATCAGATCTTCAACTAGCTTCCCTCATTCATCTCCTCCTTAATCCATTGGCATGCAGGCCGATTTGAGGCTCATTCTGCCCTTTTGCCTCCTTTTTTATGACCACGTAAAGGACAGGTCGTCTTCTAGTAAAACCCCTCTCTTCACTCTAAGAATGCTAAGGCAATCAATAAAGAAATGTTGATCTTCTCAAAGTTTGGACTATCGAAAAAGAGAGCCCTAACATGCTCACCGCAATCTAATATTCGGGAATCCCTGGATGTACTCAGTTTTAGACAATTTCATTATAATGTCATGTTAATTAACAATCTCTCATGAATGAGGTTTTTCTGTTTCATGAAGAGCTCTTTGAAACTTTGTAGCTTAGTTAGGATGTTTCATTCTCAGATATATACCCTGTTCAGTGCTAATCTATCAATTCATAATGATAATGTGTGTTAGTCATTTAACTCTAGGTAGCAAAAGTTCAATAGAATTATTCATCAAATCCCCTATTCTTATACTCTACAATAGAATGGAGAGCCAAAAATAATGCACCATCACCTTGTGGAAGTGGAAAGGACATTATACTCAGTCTCAAACTTCTCGATTCATACAGTTGTCAGGCAATCCTAGCATCTAAATTAGAAGCATGGCATCCAACATTCCTAAGGGATGTTACCATAAAACAACATATTGCCCATGTCATCCCTTTCCTATCCGTTCCGGAGGTGTTTGGAGGTCTACTTTCTCTGTGAAAATGGGCTATGGGGCAACAAGTTAGATGTTGCTCTTTTAGGTCAATCTTTCTTTGATGCTCATACAACACAAGGGATACAAGCATTACAGCCCCTATCTTAGAAAAGGATTTGTCAAATGCTAATATTAATTTTTCAAGTTCATACCCTTGTTTTCTATTCAAGGTAGAGAGTTTAAGAGAAGCCATCTGCATCTCAAAGGACTGAAGCAGTGATATAGCTATTATGCACTTGTATTGAGAGGAAATACTCTAGTTCGGCCCAATAGTGTCCCTTCTTATGGCAGTCAGGCACAATAGCAAAGTTATATTACGTGCAATATGCAGTTTTCAGCTCATTGGTGTCATATAATCATATCCCAAAATTAGTCTGACATGTCAAGTTGGCTTTCCGCTCGAAATAGAAAACAAACATCAAAGCATCCTAGCTTGGAATTACGCTTAACTAATCATTTCTTAAATTTTTTGTGAATTCACCAGACAACTTTTCCTCCCTCAGTTCCTCCCTTCGTTTCATGTATGGAATAACAGCTAGACACATCTAGTTGACTTGTAAACCTGCAACACCTACCAAGAAACATATCCCCATACTGACAAAGTACATGTATCTCTTCTTTTTTTGCTAAGAACAAGAATATGTATTGGTAAATGAAGAAATCATATCTACATTGATTGTTCACAAGCTCATAACGGGAATGTGCATAAGCACATTCAGACAAGCATTTAATTTGGCACCAAATATAGATCTGTAAATGATCCTTCAAACAGATACAAGCTCTGCTAACATGTACATGTATCACAAGCTCATAATATATGCATTGATTGTTCACAAGCTCATAACTGGAATGTGCATCAGTGCATTCAGACAAGCATTTAATTTGCCACCAAATATAGATCTGCAAATGATCCTTGAAACACATACAAGCTCTCCTTACACCTTACCTATCACATACTGCCAACTTATCCAAAAAACCATGCATCTAAACAAACTTCAGTACTTCTTGATGGTTTCAATAAATTCCTGCCTAAATTTCTCAATACTTTTATTCAGATGTGTTTAATCAGTATGATTAATCGACTCAATTTACTCTTGATCATGTTTGTCATGCACATAAGAATCAAGCACAGGAGTTATATGTAAATGTTGAATTAGTCATAGATATAGATAGATCTAAGATAGAGCAAGAATGAAGCCTTATCCTAGGTACCTACCATAACTGAAGGAGTTAACATGGTAAAGCACTGAATAGCTCTATTGCCCATGTTGGATCATATTATGGTAGAGTGGTTGTGTTATTGCTCATCAATATTTGCAGTATTGACCCTTACCGGCCAGCATAAGGCACATTACACTAACTCAGTACCAATCAATGGTATAGCTACTGTCTCAACTCCAACAATGCACCATGTAACAGAACGGGGGGTACCATAACGATTCAACCTGTACTAGTAAGTTATGGGTATAGGGTCCAGTATTGAGATTGAAAACCTTGGTGCATATCACCTTTATATGCCAGATTTAGGCCAGCATATAAAAGGATGTGCTTGTATTTAAGTTTCTCCTTTCAAACCCAAGCTCAACCATCTAGAATAGTTTTTTGTTTTGTGTTGAGAAGCTACCCTTTATTTTACTTTTTTTAAAGGATATGAAGGATAATTCCTGAATCTAACAGAGAAACAACACATATCATGATTCTACATCAAATTGAAGGCTAAAGCCAAAACTATACAACCATTTCGCAGTATTACCAAATATATGATCTTCACACAGTACTGGTAGTTTGCGTACAACACCAACATTATCTTGTTAATGTGTAAATGAAATATATTTCTTTTATCCTTGACATTGAGCTCATATATTTTACTGATAATATAAACATCATTATTTAATTTTTCTGTATGATAAATTACTTATAAATATGCAGTGCACATGATAAACAACATACACCATGAATATCTACGAAAACTATGATGCTGGACTCCTATAAATTAATTATAAAATATCGTGTTCCAAACATGTCCATACACTAGCATAAAGTAGTGAACAGTGATCTAGGTTAAAGTGCAAAATGACTAATGAGGCACATATTAGCTCGCAAATTATGAATCTTTTGACAAACTTGCTTATCAAGTTTTTCCATAGCATGGCACAACATTCTGTGTCGATGACTACCAAGTTTTGCCATAGCATGGCACACCGTACATACCATTTCAACACTAAGCAAGCTCAAGCACAATGAGCAATATGTCAATCTTTGTTAAGGATCAGCTTTAATTTTGAAAAATCACAGACGCAACATTGAAGTAGTTCTCATTGTTCCTGCATTATGACTGCTGTGCTTCACCAATTATAATGTGCACTTCTGAGTTATACATGTAGTTCATGAGAAAGAAATGGAACATGACCACCAGTTCTTGAAATGGAGATGTATCTCTCAAAATTTAGATGGCTCAGCTATGTTGAATGTTATCCCAAATGTTTTAAAGAAGTTATCATCTTTCTTAGCCTTCTTAGCAAGCAATACCTCTATGTTTAGATATTGTTGAAGAGATAGTGTCTTTAAGCCTTCTTAGAGTCCCATAATGACATATCCTTGCTCAATAATGACATGAGTAAACAGAGGTAAAGGAACCGTGGATGAACCAAAACAGTTGAATATTATGCCTTATCTAAGGCCAAGATGTGGTGGAGTCGATCTAAAATAGAAATTCAATTATATGGCTGTTTTAATTTTAGGGACCATATATTCATGCTTCACAAAAGGGGAAAAAGGCACAAATTAAAGCGCCGTCAAAAGTCAAGAAGGAAAAAAAAAAGCAAATATTACATTTCATACAAAAAAGGAAGTGATAATTTATTCTCTCTGCCATCTAACACATTCAACACAGCAGGCACAACTTACAAAATCAAAATGCCACTAATATAGAGATAATAATCATGTAATTGACATGCATAAGAATTACAGCAAAGAAACTTATAATACTAGTTACTGAAAAAAAAAAAAGAAACTTATAATACTGATACAATTTTTTGACATAACACATACCCTGTAAACTTTTATCTAGATCTCGCATCAATCCATAATTACGTTGCAGCAGGGCTGGCAAGGACTCGAAACCTGAAGGAAAGCCAAGTTACAGTAAAAAGCACATTATTGGAATAACCAACTCAAATGTTCAATATAGAATAGAATTACCTAAGGACATAGCAAGAAAACTAAGCTCTGTGCCTTTCAATAACTTTTCCTTTCTAATGTAATCTAAATTTCCAAACAAGAAGTGTATTTGATCCCATGAACTCACATATTACAGTTCGGTTTTCTGATTTGCTCTGCACTTCAATTCACAGACATATATATAAAATTGTTCACCAATTAAAAACCTTAATTGACCCTAACACAGATCAGAAAGGATCCAATGTTGCAAGAAATGGATGCACTCTAAAAAAAAATGAGTGCAAGAAAAAGACAAATAGAAAGGGAAGGTCGGAAGAAAGAGTTAAAAGTACGGAATCAATGTTTTGATAGACTATGGGATGACGCGTGATGACTAGGTGTGCATCTAGGCAAGTGCCAAGAAGCAAAGACATCCAACCACAATAAATTAGAAAGACCAATAGAAATAAGGAGAAATATAAAAAGGGAAGTTATAACCAAAAATTGAAGTATAGCAAACCATATAGAATGTAGCAAGTCAAAAGGAAGTAAGGAAAAATTTAATAATAATTCATAAAATTGATCTAATCCTTCATACTCAAACATGATGCAGAACATTAAGGAGGGAAAGTAGGCAGCCCAACTAGGTAGTCATTCTTTAAAATAATGTGTGCAGCAACTGCCAAATCATAAATATACCTAATAGTCAAAATAATTATATAATAATACATTTCCTTCATACAACGTGAGAAAGAGGGTATAACCAACTACCCTTTCAACCAATGATTTAAATATAAAAAAAATATATGCTTTTCTAATCATATTTCTAGAAAGCAGTTTTTTGAGCTAGCCATGAGGCGCGTAGAGAAATTATATCCTACACCCGGTGTACTAGCTCGATGGTACACCAAGCCAATATTATAATGCCATGTGGACATTTAATACGCGTTTTTTCACTCGCTTTCTTCGCTTCACTTCTACTTTTTATCTCTATTTTTAGTCTATTTTGTGCACATAACTGCCACCACCATGTCCGGATAAAGAGGAGGCTACGTTGGAGGCAACTACTCGCACAACAGAGGCGGCAACGAAAGGGACACATACGGCGACCATGGTATATTGTACTGTACCATACCGAACCGAATGATGCCAAACGTACCGTACCGTATGGTTCAGTACCGGTGACATATCGTATGTCGGTACGCCAAAAGAATTCCATGCCGACACTATGCTAGTATGGCATCGGTACGTAGTATGGTACCGAGACGACGAACCTTGGCGGCGGTGGCGACTACAATGGCGGAAGGGATATAGGCGGTAACCGCAGTGGCACAAGAGGCAGAGGCAAAAGGGGAAGAGGCGGCTAATGGCAAGAACCAAGACTGTCAAGCATCCCTTCCTCGTCAATTGCCAGTGGTGGATGACACGAGTCCTATCCTTGCTTCTCCTCTGAAACTCGTACCCGAGTCAATGCTGGTGGAGTGCTTTAAAGAACTTCTCACCATCAAAGAGGAGACGGCTCCTGCCCTCGCTTCAGAGTCGATCCCTATTTCCTAGTTTGGACACTGCATTTCCAATTGTTTGGATTGCATCTTTACTTCATTTTCTATTGCTTAATTTCCCCTCAGGAGAGGGGGCAGAGGGCTTGACCGAATCCACTTCCCTTTTTTTCTTACACTGAGGTGGTCAAAAATGTCCACGTGGCACCATAGTATTGGCCCAGTGTATTGCCGAGCTAGTAGGATATAATTTCTCCTCCTTGAGGCATGCATTAACCAAATGCTATAAGGTATCCACATAAGACATTTCAACTAAGGAATACATTCCAATATGCCCCAAATCTCATTTGAGTTATTACATGAGCCATGTGGCTTATTTAGAGGTCAACAAGGACAATGATCTAATCATCATCAAGTTCAGGTTATATCAGAAACGCAAGCTTTGAATCTCATCTCATAGACAGAATAACACCTCAACTAAGACCATTGATTTATGAACATCAATCTTTACCATAAGCATCCATACTTACTACAGTTAAGGTTGTGATCCATACCTGAAATAAATTTGAAAAACTCAAGCCAACAGAAAATTTGAGAACAATACATAAAGATGAAAAAACTGAGGCAGCTAAAAGTTTGGCTTGTTTTCTTCCTGTTTACAGTAAGATATAGTGTGTTGACCCGAATTTGTCAATGAGAACATCAACACACAGCAAATGGAACATGAATTGGACTTCTACAATAAATTATGCCTTATTAAACATCAAGCTCATTTTGACAAGATTTACACAAATGGCTCATCTGGAAAACATGCCCATGAGTAATCACCCAACAAAAACACTAGAACATGCAACTATAGGGAAACCAGAAAAAATAATTTTTTTTTTTTGAGAATCACAATTAACTCCAGAGGAAGCAAGAACCTTGAAGCCTAAGTTTTCAGGCTTAAATATTTGGAACAATCCAACCTACTTACATATCCAATCCGCTCTCTGACACAGAACAAATTAAAGAATCCTACTTTCAGTTTCCCTCATGGATAAGACTTTCCAGGGGAAGAGAGAGCTGACGGATCAGATTTTGCTGCTTTTGTGAAGCTATGTGGAAATTATAGGCCTTCTCTAAAATTTATTTGGTCATAATTCTTAATTGAAAAACCAATATCTTGCTTGACGACTTAAGGATAAGAGTGGATAGTCTCTTAAACAGCTTCAATAATCCAAAAAGCTATATTGGTGAGTTGGTAATTGTACACAATATCTTTTGAGTCTTGAAACATCATAGATTCTTACTCTCGGAACAAGGAGTAATAAATGTTGGGATTGCACACTATCCAACATTAAGAAAAATGCCTTCTTTGTAGCAATTTGAACAAAGTATTACCTATATCAGAGAAGAGGTCATTGCCTGGTGCAGTGGTAACAGGCATGGATTGACAAACACAATGCCACATTTCGAGTCGTCAGGCAGCCACTTTGTAAAATACAAAAAAAAAAAAAAAAGAAAAACCTAAAGGTCAGGTCTGTCCCCAGTTTGCCCCTCCCAAGACACTGGAATGACGGGACCATAACTGGGTAACGTAACATATTTTCTTTATTACCGATATCCGACAACCAAAAGGATACGAGTAAGAGATGGTGCTGGCTGAACCGCCAGAAATTCCCATCTCAACAAGAGAAACCTAGTTGAAGTTGCCAAATGCCAGGAAGCGTTTCACATGCAATCAAGCATTTCCTTTAAGGTCATTCAAGGGATGACTTCAACCTAATTCCTACAAAAGAAACCCACAAAAAGAAATATGGACAAATCACCAAGAAGCATGATTAACCATGTAAAAGAACTGGCAAAAGCACCAAGAAATTCCTGCTGGTACGGCATCGTTCTCATTATCCCTGTTTCATCCTCCAATTTCCTTTTGAGAAGAGGTTTCATCCTCCAATTTCAAGCACAAGTTCAAGCGCTGATTTCCCAAAGTGGCAAACCACTCAGTGGAGGATCTGTTACAGTCCTAATATAGTAAAGCTCGAATCATTTTGATCCCTAGCAGCTACTCTTCGCGCAACGATCTATAATCATTAAAGCCACAATCTTTCAATGAAAGGTAGAAATTCAGGGTAAACTTAGCTGATCGATCTTTAAGTACTAAACGAGATTACAACAGTAAAAAGGAAATGGTAAAGAGTGAAAGGGCAAAGAGGAGGGATCAAACGGTAGGGCTTTTTTTTGGATGAGTTAAAAACTGACGAAATCATAAGCGAGAAAGAAATAAGAGTAAGGGGAGGAGATCTTACTGGCTTGGAAGTCTTCGAGGAAACCCATTCTGGTTTCTGGATTGGATTTCCTCCTCTTCTTCTTCCCGCCCTAGCTTTGCTCCTGAAAATAATCCGCCGGAAAAAAAAAATCCGCCGAAAAATTTCTGGATTTGATTTCCTCCTCTTCTTCTTCCGGCCCTAGCTTTGCACTGAAAAAAAATCGTCGAAAAAAAAACCCGTTCTTTTCTCCTTACCGCCCGCCTCTCTTTCTCGCCCTTCTTGGTGCCTTGTATAGTGCTAACTAGAACTCGGCACGTGCGAACTGCACGTTTCCAGTTGTTAGCGTGCCTAGGCTTTTATCGCCGTCGTGCTAGTGCCGTAGGGCACGTGACAACCAACTTCGGCATCGTATGGGACTATTTCTGAGATATTTTTTTGATTATTGACATAATTTGATAAAAATATATTTGCTGTTTCCAAAGGTGCAAACCTTTTGTCCTTTATTCAAATAAAAGCTGAACTAATAGGCCATATTTATTCAAGCTAGAGTAGTTACCTTGTAGTATTAAAGGTGAGTACGATTTTAAATAGTGTGGTCATTATTTGCCTACAAAAATATTTTAAATTTTATAATAATGACTGTTATAATAGCATATAATTAAAAAAATAATGAACAATGTTAGCAAAATAACAGCTTATCTTTTTGTTTACTTTTTATTAATTTAAAAATATTATTTTTGATGTATAATTATTTTTGGAGAGAAATTTTGATAAAAAATTGAATTTGAAAAATATTATTTGATTTATAGAAAGATATGGATGAAAATAATAGTCATTATTTGTGTTATAATGAATCTTAGTGCTAGGCAACAAATTATAGTACTGGTATTTTTTTCTCCTATTATTATAAAATAAAGGGTTGCCAAAACCGTTATAATAGCCATAATAATATTTATATTACCTACGGGACCAAAGACCTCATGCCATATAATGATATAAGTTTGCCAAAAATGATAATTCATTAATATACTCTCATTTGTTAAATAATTAAAGTAGATGGAAAAAAGGGTTCACATTATTGCATGCATTCACAAGCGAATAAAACATCCACTAGATAATGTCTCTCCACAAACGCTACTTTCAAACAATATTTCTTTACAATATTTTTGAAAAATAAAAAAGCACTTGAAACAGAAAAGACAAATTATATTTCAAGTAGAGCTAATCTTAAACCGAGTTGGATGCAGAAAATATCAAATTTTAAATCAACTCGATGTGAAACTCAACTAAAAATAAATATAGTTTAGGCTCGACGCTTGCCCAACGATCAACTCTATTTTCAATGATATGGTGCAAGTAGACAAGAACAATTTGCCTAACCATTTTTTCTTGTTTTCTTCGTTATTGCTTGTCCTTGACTTAGTGGATAGTAAATTATATGTTGACCAATAAATTGATTTTAATAATAACAAAATATTCGAGTATATTACTAATGATTATGTGCTCTTAGAGTAGCTAAATTATTTTACAAGGAAGCTAGATGTATTTGAAGGGTTTAGGAAGCTTAAAAAAGCATTAAAGTCAAAATCTCAAAATTGAAAAAGTATCCGACAAGTTTTGTGGAGTTCTGCAGTGGATGAATCGGCTCCAAGAGGATAGGAGTCGGCTCCTAGAAGACCACAAGCTTAAACAGTAAAGCAATAAAATTCAAGGTCTTTGAAATCAACCCCAGATATAGAAGAGTTGACGCTAACATTCCAAGAGTCGACCCTGGCTATAGGAGTCGGTTGGCACAGGTCAGGAGTCAACCCCAATCAAGCAAAAAACGGTCTCAAAAAGCCATAAGGTGAAAATAGAAAAGGCTAAAATTTTGGCACTTCAAGAGTTAATCACTATAGATCATAAGTCGACTTCTATAATTTAGGATTTGATCCCAAGGAGTTGACCCTAGGATGACCATGAGGTGAAGACAAAAGACTGTGATTATCAGCCTATCAAGAGGAGACCCTCGATGACGAGGAGTCGACCCCTCTGCATATGACAGCTCAAACAACTAGTTTTCTAGTGAGCACAGTCCATATTTAATAACCTCCAATAACTATTTTCTGCCCTCCAACGGTTAAAAAAGCTCTTCCAACCATTGTTGAAGATATAAATACTTCCACATTCAATTAGAGAGTAAAGAGATTGAAGAGTTCGAAGGAAAAATAAGAAAACAAGTGCCCAACATTGATTAACCTTCAACCACCATTTCTTGTGCATTAAGAGAATATTTCTATCTGAAGTATGCTGCAAAGAAAGCTTCCCTCCAACAAAACAAACAATGCTTCATTAGTTTTAATTCTGCTCATTAAGGCGCATTTATTGTATTCATACCTTCATTGTTCTTTGAGTATTTTTTATTATATTTATGGGTGACAAGTTTCAAATATATTGAAACTTGAGGATAGGTTGATCCATACCTTGAAATGAAGTGTAGAGGTTAGAAGTTTCAGCCAGTGGTATACATTTGTATTCATGATAATACGCATAATGGATTGGAAATTTCCAAAAAAACTTTGAGAAGTGGATGTAGATACTAAGTTTGGCACCGAACCACCATAAATTTTTTGTATTTGTAATATTATTAATTGTGTTGCTTGTTGCATTCATATATTAGTTAATTAGCTACACATATTTGCTATCTCACAACTCATATATTTTGAAAATTTTATTTTCTGCAATACATAGTTGTAAAAGTTTTTTGAAAATCAAGTTCACCCCTCCTCGGTTCCTTACCTGGGCAACATTATAAATAGGAGATAAGAAGTGGATAAACAAATCACACAACTCATCCAGAGCTAAGCATTGTCCAAGTCCAAGAGGAAACGCATTCGTCAATTTCGAGGGGAGAATGGGGGAAAATTCAAGTCAAAAAACCTTTAATCTTCTTCCTGAATTAGACATTTTACTTCTTACCAGCTCCCTCTAATACAATTGTTGTCCATACATTCACATTTGTTAGGTGATGCTTTACTAGCTCCCTCCAATACAATTGCTCCCTATATATTCACGTTTGTGAGATGAGGCTACTACCTCTATCACAACTAACCCTTTCCTAAAAATGAAATATAAAGTATTTTACCAAGAAACAGCCCTTGGCCTTGCCAAATCACTTTTTCTTCTCTCAACTTTCCTCTTTTCAGCCATTTCTGTCCTGCCAAGGACATCAAACAGTCAAGAGTTGGGCACTCAAAAAAATCCCTAGAATATGACACCAAGATGCATCCAAAGCATGAAATATGCAATTTACAGTAGCAAGATTTCAGACTCACCTTAGCAAAGTCATGCTGCTCACTTCTGAACCACCATAAGGTTGAAAGGGGGGTGGGTTGTGGAGAATTAGATGTATATACCGTATGATTTGTTCATACAACTGTTACCCTAGATAGAACTCAAAAGTCTATAACCTAGTCTTGTATACATACAGCCTGATGCCCTTAGATCAATATAAAGCCACTATTCATCTTCTCCTCAAGAGCATTTAATTATCACATATAGTTCTCCTTTAACATCAGCACCAGCTTTGTCTATTAGGAAGAATGCAGAGATCCTCTCTTCCCTTCCCAAAGAAAAGTTGGGACATAAGGATTTAAAATCAGTTGAGGCTAGATATGTCACCTGCATGGCGACTTTGGATTCCCACAATGCTTCTTTCACCTGCAAAATCATCTTTGCTTGTGGTAGACATGCAATTCAGTATACCTCCTATGTTCCCTTCATGAGGCAGGAGAGAGCAGAAATCAACAAGCAAAGTTGTGTGTCCAAAATAGGTGCACTCTTCCTTTCAGGCTCATAATTATGTTCTGAAGTCTAAAAGAGACCATCCAGGTTTTGATGGGGTGTTACTTGGAGCATCACCTCATGGTTGCTGGTAGGTGAAGACTTGAACATGCTGTCAACAGTAGGTGAGCTCTTCCATTCTAGTTCATATGCATGCAGTGGAGTTGAAAGGAGACCATTCACACTCAGATGAGATGTATCAGGCAGCGCCAAGCAGTTGCTGCTGGAGGAAAAGTTGAATATCTTTCTACTTTCATAGAAGTTAGTTTGATCAAGAAAATTTGGAGCAGTATACAAGGTTAGGGGCAAATGATCCATCTCACTTTCAGAACCAAAAGATAGCCCTGGCTCTTCAATGTCCTCATTCCATCCCAGTAACCGAGTAGTACACTGCTCTTTGACCAGCTCTAAATGCAATTCTTGACCGTGGAGATCACATAGCTTTGTTGAAGTTCTTTTGGTATAAGGCACAAGTGATTTCTCAGTGAAGGGGTGATAGGCAGAAAAAGCTCTAGGGATTGGGTAAACGAATTTGGGTAACATGTATCCAAATTCTGTGCTCCATTCAATAGCTGAGGTTGATCTGTTCTCAGCATGCAGATCTGAGCTTCCCGCTTCATCTAATACCCAATTGGATTGCTTGTTGCACTGAAACCCTGCTTCAATAGCATGCCAAGTAGGAGAAACCTCAATCTCAGAGTACTCCAGTGGAAAACTGATGCAATCATCTGTTCTCTTGCATTTATGAGCAAGCAAATCCGTTCTTGAGTGTTTTGTGGAAATAGTTGGAAAAAGGTTTCTTCCTGTTAACTCAAGCACTTCTTCCAAGGGACCATCAAACTTGGATGCAGCAAGTGACCGGCACCAGTCATTTGATACCTTCTGCACTGACTTTGTGAGTTTCTCATGCTGACATGGCATCAAATTTTTAGGTTAGCTGACAGTATCTTGAGTCACATGAACTGTTGATAATGCAATCAACCTTAAAGATAATTAAAATTATGAAGCAGACATAAAATAAACCATTCTATAATGAAATTGAAACTTGAAAGAGCATACGTCGCTCGATTTTCTCCCAGTGCCCAACCTATGCAGGAATTTGAAAATTGAATCTGATCTGAGAATATATTTTGTCAGATGATAATTTCACATATAAGATTGAAAAGGTAGACGAGGTTCCGAAAATATTTTACTAACCTATTTAGTCGTAATTCATCAATTTCCAGAGACAACGCTTGCAATGCTAACTGAAGTAGTTTACGCCTCTTTTCAGTAAAAATTCCACTGTGCTTGTATTTTCTTCCTAAGATTTTGAAAAATGATAATACTCAATTAGCATCTTCACCATGCTTCTAAGGCAAAACAGTCATAAAAAGATTTATTCACACATTATCATGTTTCTATTCAAACTTAAATTGCAACAATGTCGACAGATTATTTTCAGAAGAGTCAGTAGTTAATATATCAGGTAAAAAGAACAATGGCTTGCTCTGACCTCAAAAAATTTGTAAAAACTTCAACGATATGGCAGCATTTATGCCTACATTTACTAGCCGACATAAAATATTTATAAGTTCACACTCTCGGCACATATATTGATGGTCACTTTTTCAAAAAAAGGAAAAGAAAAAAGAAGCAGAATCGATTATCTTCTTCATTTTGGGCACAATTTCATGGAAGCAGCAAAGGCAAGTCTTCTTTGCTTTGGCTCCACTTGTGCAACATAGACTGTGGTTGAGCTCTACAGTACAGTTCAGCTGCAGCTTTACGTGCATAAGAGGATTCCTGGTCAGCAGTTAATGTGCACATAAACCAAAACACAACCCTAGGGCATTGGCTTCTTCACTTTAAAGTTGAATTTATCATTATATATATTTTTATTGCATGAACTTAAGGTCTCTGGTCGAGTCTGCTTTCAAACAAATACTGGATAACATATGTAAAAAATCCAAGTACAATTGGTTTGGTTTTACCATCATCTGCTGCACTAGTATACATTCTTTGCATAACTAGTGAAAATATTAAGGCCCTATCTGGACAATCAGCTTTCCATCAACATTATTTCTGATGGCACGTACGATAGTCACTGTGTAGCAGATATGAAAGAAAAGAGAAGCTGAGAGGAAGCCCACCGATCACACTCAGTCCCAATTTTTTTGGATAAATAGAATCCACTGAAAAGATTGAATTTGCTCAACCATCCTCTCCCCAGCCACACACACACACAAAAAAAAAAAAGAAATCATGACGGGCGATTGATGGGCTCACATATCCATTAAACTTCTCCAGCCCAACTTGTCTCTAAACAGATAATTCCCCCGTCTGGATATTAAAAAGGGAGATGGATTTGTCAACATATAAAACAGGCCCTAAGACAAAGGATCCAGCATATAGTCCATGTGATCTGTGACCCTCTCCAAAATACATCATATGGCTTTCTCCATGACTTGGAACCTATTTAATTTAAGTTCGATCTTTGAGTAAGGAGGTTATGATACATGAGGAAGATATAGTTAAATTATATGACATAGTATGATAACTGCAATGTGTAACTTTTAACTTCACCAAGCACCAAAGAGCCAGGAAACAAATAACTTTTAACTTACTGGCACAAACACAGACAGATTTAAGAATTGCTTAGTACATTACCTTTGTTAAAGACAAAGATCTAACTTTCATGCATAAACATGATCATGACCAAATGAGATTATACTCATGGGAAACACCATTCATCATCACATCAGATATCAATTAAATCAAAACCATTCATTTTTTTTCTCACCATAGTTCCATGAAACCTCTGCAGGTGTGAATATGGACCTTTGAGAAATAGGCATGACACTATGAATGGGCAATGAGGATTTGTTCACATCATATTTGCATGTGACTAAGCTATTCAATGCTGCAAAGAGAAAGAGAAACAGTTAACTAGATAAATCTACAAGATGAAAAGGAAAGCTTGGTTAGATCTATAAATGCACCAGAGAAACCACTAGAATAGCTGAATTTAATGCTCACCACAATTTTCAGTAACCATAGCAGGTGTAAAAGAGGACCTTTCAGCAATAGGCGTGACATTTTGAAGAGGCAAAATGGACTTACTCATATCAGATTTGCATGTGCCTGAGTTATAGAAATCTGCAAAAGGGGAAAAGGCACACAATTAAATATATGACCTTCCATGTGCAATTTAAAATGCAAGAACTGTTAAATGTTTTCTTTAAATGCAGAATGCCATACTAGGAAAAACAAAAGGAACATCAAATTCCATTTGAAAGGCTAGAAGCCAAAGTAATCCATATGTGAACCTACTTGCCACACCATCCCTTTCTTTGGATGTCTTCAAATTGATTTCTTGCACAGGAGCTCCATAAGAACAACATTTATGACCAGCTTCTTCATGTAGTTTTTTAAAATACTTGTACTCGGAAGTCTTTGCACGATCAGCTGCCAACATTTTTTTTAAGTTAAACAGAAAATTCAAGCTATGAATAGATAACTAATCCAATACCCAGAATTATATTGAAAAGAACAACTAAAGTTCCATTTTAGCATACTATGAAATATCAAATATAGCATAATACTTATTCTCAAATGCAGGCCTTGATGCAACATTAGGGTTGCTCCATCATGACCTAGGTGTCATGGCTTTGAAACATAGAAATAGCCTCCCTGCATGTGGGGCTAAGGCTGAGTGCCTTTTGGCACCATGCAGGAAGGCTACAAGCCCTTTGGCTGGTGTCAAAGGGCATAATAACAAGTGGCCAGCATGATGTCTGAAGTGGCATGGTGACGCCTGCCATGGTGCCCCAAAGCAAACAAAGAAGTCTAAACCATGCTGTGTTGACATGGGCCAGCATCAGTTAATACCTTTTGATAAGCTCTATACAGTACATAGGGATTTGCTCCAGTGCAATCCTCTAAGCCTAAGCTGAAAGCCCATTTTACATCCTCTTTTAGAGTAAATAGCATAGTTTCCCTTTGTTGACCCACAAACCACTTCTAATTCTTCACACACAAAAGACCATGTCAATTCCTAGTGGATTATGGATAAACAACAATACTTGGGGACCAATGCAGGGGAATGAATGAAGAACTTTCTATTTAAGAAGCTTTATTATTTTATTTATGGTCATATGCAGCATCATAAATCTTTAGATTCGAAAAACATTTGGGTTATAGTTGACAGTGGGGATTCAAGGGATTTAATAAAAAATGGGATCAACTAAGCTATGTCTCCAAAGTAATTGTCATATAAAATGACCTTTTTTCCCTTGTTTTAAAAACTAGGACAAGAGCAAGCCTGACCAAAAATATTATAATCTCCAAGTTTTTTTAATGTTTTATTACACAATAAACAGCCTATAATATTAGAAAGTTGATATATTTGTCTTCATGTGATGGTAAAATTGAGAAAAGAAAGGTACTATCAGGTTTAAGTTGACCAATATTTCCGTTATAATTTGTACGATACTCATATAAGCAAAGGAGTATGCTTGTAATATGGGAACGTACAACTTGGAGACCGAGTTGTTTCCGTCTTTACTGAACGTGCACTCTTTTCACATCTTAGTTCTTGAACACTAAGAGAATCTGCAAACTTCACCTTTTTCCTTCTGCTCATACCTTTTAGCAAACAGTCCCTTTCAATTAGATGAAACACAGGTTGAGAAATAATAATATATGCAATATAACAGCAATCAAAACCAAGATCTTGACCTCCTATCTCATAATATTCTGTTTATCAATAAATATGCAAGTAAAAGTTTATTCAACAGTTAATGGTCCAGCAATTTTAACTGCAAAGTTTATCGCTGATACTATCATTTTTCAACATGTTCATGTAATTGAATAGAGCATTGCGGAACAGGGTAGAAAGAATGAATTTCTCATTTGACAGTTTCCTGAATGTAATTTAATGCACTATCTGATATAAGCAGTTGGATTCTTACATGTCAATTGCATATCTAATCCTGTCGCACTCTTTAAACAACATATTAGATCTTGTTACAACATATTTCTTGTTCAATGTGTGATGAAGAAGGAAAAAAGTAGCAGGGAGGTTGTTTTTTTACTTTAAGTTTTGTCCATGTGGACAAAAGGCACATTAATCTTCAGATTAGTTAGCTGGCCTGTTTAATGGAAGGAAGAAATGTATCATGAGCATATATGAACAAGTACAGAAAATACAAAGTAGAAATTTTAAATCACGTCATATGCATACCACATAGGTTGGTCAAATCTTCTGCTGGAGCAAAACAAGGAAAGATTGACATGATATTTTGAAATGTTGTTGGCATATAAAGATCTTATACGTGGTGAATGCAAAGAGGTAGCCATAGATCGGAATAATTTGTGAATTTGGATTTGTAAACCTCATCACATGTAGTTGGACAAGGTTTGATGGCTATGGTTGCACTTACAGAGACTAAAGTAGGGATAACATAGAAGCCATGATGAAACAAAACAGAGAACTATAGCAAGGATAAACAATGAAGGCTTTCTGACCGCATGCAAACTAATAGCTAGAAAAATAAGTTACTTGCAAAAGATACTAAATACTAATTTTTTTTAAAAAAATAGAAGAATAAATCAATGAATGGATGAATTGCATGTATGTTTGTGAATGCATGTGTGCATATGTCTTAGAGCAAAGTCTAGCACCTTTCAACCCTCTTCTCTTCCTCCTCCTATTCTTCCTGCTTCAGCGCAGCACCTCCCATCTTTTTTCCTTCCCTCTTCACCAATCTTTTTCAGTGGCCTCTCTCCTTTGGCACTAATATAACTAAAAAAATTGAGTAGCTTTGGCATTTGGTGGTCGCATAGTGTGAGGGTTACAGGACAGCCCACCTTAAAAGATGAACAAGAAAGAAACTAAAAATTGGCCAGGACATAAGCCCCATAGTTTCAGAACATACTTATTAAAGAATTAAGTGTTGAACTTTAACTTTATATGTCAAGAGATCATCGCCCTCAATAAAGAATCAACTTTATGGATTCACCAGTTGCTTAAATTCGATAAAACTAGACAAGGTACAAATAAGACTATCAAAAAAACATCACAAAATAGATTGCATAAGTCTAAATCTAACCAAAAAGGCCAATTTGAAAACCTAATTCCAGCTGACACCCAACAATGAGACATCAATTGATTCACTTCATAAAACTTCACAATCAAAGCATTATAGAATCAAGGGAGCTTCTTGAATCCTTTACTTATCTTTCAGCTTGGACATATTATTAAAGGTGTTAAACTTAGGTTAAACATTGGTATCAGAGGACCACAGAGTTTAAGATGGAAGGGTGTTTACAATGATTGTGAAAAATAAAAATGAACAAAAAAAAGGGCCAAGAGCCAAAAGTAGTGTCAGAAGTGAGGAATAACAAGATTCTCAAAGGTAGATTTAGGAGGAACATGATGAACTGATAATTGTTATACATGATAACAAGAATCTTTCTCCATCAACCAGCTTAACAATGGCAAATCTAGGTGAGCAAGGGAAACCCTACGAAGCAACTAACCTCATACAAGATCAAACTCAGCAAATTGGACCCAAGTACTAAAGTAACGGCTCTTGAATAATGCCAAAGACAGAAAAAGGTGCATAGAACTCTTGACTTGGCTGCATTCCTTGCTAAGAAAAATAAACATGCTGGCAACTAATACTATTAACTTGACTTGATACATAACAACCAGAACCAGGTAACAACTTCTATCAGATGAGCAGTCATATTATGGTATAGAAAATGAGGTGAATTTGATAATTATTAGCCAGCATAATAGCTCCAAATGTTCATTGCATGATATTGGCCGTTGCAGCAACAAATCATCAATCCGGTAACACAGGTTATTTCATATGTTTAAAATCTCCTGATTTATATTATGTCATCAACAAGCTATATATCACTTATGAAAAGTCAAATAAATCCCAATAACTATCAACAATGTTAATTTGGACTGCAGTTTGCTGTAGGATGCTGAAAAGCTGAATAAAGAAACATTTTCAAGCATTATCAACCAGTGTATTTAGAGGGCCTGACTTAGTAGCTAAACTAAGAAGAAAACAACACACGGTTGCATTAAGGGCCAGTCAAAGTCTCAACTCGGGCTTTGGTATTCAATCCATAAACAATAACTGGAATTTGGCGACAATCTCATTAACACTGTAAAGAGGGTACCGGAACCGTAAAATTCAGTGGTCAACGTCATCAATAAACGGGTTGACCTTCCTTCGACAATCTAATTAGCAACGGTGTTATGGATCTTCCGTCACAAATTCCACCTGTTTGCCCCCAGGCATCACTGTTCTCTTTCTCAACCCTTCCGCACAAAGTTCAAACCCCATTCTTTATCTCAACCACCTCCCATCTTTTTTCCAGATATCACAACTACTTGATCATATAATAACGAAACCCCTCCAATAAACTTCCATCCGCTTTAATTGAATCAGTCTTCAGCTCTCCCTACCTTACAGAGATCAAAGCAAGAAACTAATCCAGAATCGATCCCAATTCAAATAAAGAAAATAATTTACTTTCGTGTTCCATAAAGTCGCTATCAGAATCTGTTAGTAAATCAAAATGTCCAAAAAGCAAAGCAAGAATTCGAAAGATTGAGATCCTTACCGGAGTCGCAGTAAACCCTAGAATTTGGGGAGGTGTTGGAGCCCGGAGCGGCTCGCGAGCGTTTGAGGAACGGTTTACAATACCGAGGCTCCATCGTTCTCCGCCAACTCGAATGACCCTTTTGCGCGCCAAAAAAAAAGAGAGCTCTGAGATCCAGATTGAGTCGGTCAGGGTTGGGGATACTTTTTCCCGAATTATCAAAAATCACAAATCCAGATAATCAAATTAACTAAGAATTAAAAAATAGTTATGTAACTTGCCTGCTGTTTTATTCACAGCTAATTGAGAAAATCAAGGATTAAGAATTAATGATTTTATGTTATCCAAAAGGATCACTAGATACATTGTGAATTAGCTCACTAAATTGAATTATGTGTAAAAACTTCCAAAAACTATAAATTCCCCATGTGACATTTAATTTTAGTGTATTTTTTGTTGAATTAACTAATTTTTAGAGATTATTGAGGGTGTGCACCATCCTTAAAAGGATTTACTGCACCCCAATGATATTTAGGTTTAATGACATTTCAGTTTCAAAGTAAGTCGATCAGAATAAAAGTTTCATTTTCAAATAAAATTTTGGTCGAGTGTATTTTCTAATCTAGAAGAAACTAGGCAATGAAACTAGGCATTGCAACATCAATCAAAGTTGGTACGATATTGAGATTTAGCTCTGTAATGATTTTATGTTTTCTGTAATATTTTTATCCATTATTATTTTAGTAAACTTCTAATCTTTTGTAACTAAAAGAAGAATTCAATTCAAATTTGGGACTCAGATCTCATTAGCATAAAAAAAATTATTGTAACTTAATCTTATCACATTAATGAAAGCAAAAATGGTCTATAACCTTGCTTTGAGTGGCTTGAAAGAATTACATCGCTCTCTTTGATGAAATTACCATATTTTGTTGTTGATAATAATTTTTGCATACATTTTATTTTTGCTTTTCCTTCTATATAATCTATTTAGGAAACAGAAAATGGCCCACGTGTGCTAGCATGCTGGATTAACTCAATTGACGAATGTGTGTATGTCAATTATCAAATGATGAGCAATTAAGAATCAAATTATGTGGATTCAATGCCTTATATAAGAGGGCTGCGCAATTTCAAGATCTCAAGTGGTAGTGATGGCTAGAGCAATTGACAAAATAAGAACAACAAAATTTTTAGTTGAAAAATAAAGATGAGTATTTGAAACATCATTCATATAAAATAAAATATAAAATAAATCTAATCTCAAAGTATAATCACATTTCATCTTTTACTTTTGAAACAATAGTCACAAACTAGGTATGTGAGAGCAACTTATTTGGCAACGAAGAATTACAATGCAGAAAAATATTAGTAAAACATATACTATTTGGAGAAATAATAGGCCAGGGAAAAAAGAATGATCAAAAACTTTTTCAATCATTCAAATAACATTGCTAGAGTTTAGAACATTAGAAGAATACGGCATTACATTATAAGATAAAATGGAGTCAACGCACCTATTAATGCATCTCACAATGTATAAGTATGAAGCAGTAGGTTATTGCAAACAGCTGAATGTAAAAATAAAAGCTATCTTTCTCCATGTCGTCAGCCTTTGTCCAAATATCCATTTGGCAATGTGGACCAAGGTCAAAGTCATTATTTTGTGATATAAAGCATGAAGAGAAATATCAAAGTGGAACTTATCCACTGATCCTATTGACTTGATCGATCAACTGATTTGTTGGAAATGCAAAGTCTTTTGAAATCATAATTTTCAGCCAATTTAATCAAGACCAACTCATGGCAAAGTATTGGCCAAGCCACTCCAACTTGGCCGAGTTTTGATACAGATTGCTAAATTTGGAGTTAACTAAAATTGCTTATTTTTAATGAATAGAAATGGAAAGAATTGAGGGAATGTTTGGTCGGGAGAAGTTGGGCTCTGAAATGAGAATAAGAATAACTCCCGTTTCAACCTTTTGGTTAGAGAAGTCTCATTCTCATTTTAATTTCAAAGAAAAATGGAAATACCCCAATCTCCCAAAATCCAATCTTGACTTTTTCCTACTATTCAGATCTCATTTCAATCCCAATTCCAGTTACAAACCTAACACGTCTGAGAATATAGCCATTTTGATTCCTATTCTGAACCATTCCAATTCCAATTCCGATTCTAATTTCGGTCGCGAACCAAATGCAAATGATTCAAATCAAATCAGGTGGCCTGCAAGATTGAGCACTAGGTTACCATGCCTTTGGAAAGCAAGGTTGATTCTTTTTATTCCTCAGCTCTCTCTCATCTTGTGAGGGTGTAATTATAAGCATATGAGTACTCCTCTTATGCTGATACCATCTTTCTTTCTAAAAGAACTATCCAGCCAAGATTCATGTACACTGGTTCAGTGCCCTGGAAAAGGTCATCATGTATGCTTTGAGGAAGCTTATTATCGTGTTAGATGTAATGGTTTAAAACTGGATCTTTCAATTTGAAGACTTGATATCAAGACATTAACTTTTCTGTCCTTTCTATATTTTGGAGGATGACCGTGAGTTTTATTTTAAACATGTACTAATTTTTTTTCAGCACTATCTTATTTTTCAGGGCTGCCAATATATCAGGCTTGTCCAAGATGCCTGAGTGTCTGACCTAACAAACTGGGTCAGGCCAATTTTAGGCCTAACTCAGTTTTAGCCCAAACAAACTCAAAAGGACCCAGAATCTAGTCGGGCTTGGACCCATTGACATATCTATTATTTTTTAAATTAAACATTTGCTTTCAATTTGTGGCCAATCTTAAATCATACCAGTGCCAGAGAATGGCCAATAAGAATAAAAGACCAGTTGAAACTCTTCCAAATCTTGCTACTTGTTTGGGACCTGATTTGTATCAGCCTTTAACCTAAAGCGTATTGAGTATGTATAGATCACCCTTAGAACTGACAGACCTCATGACATCTTATCTATTCCAGCCCTAACACAGATATAGAACTGAATTCTCTGATGGTCTAGCTCCTTACATGCTTTCAAGTTGAGGGGTATTAGAATGGTCCTCACCTATGAACGGAGGGTTACCTCATTGGTCATACCCCTTGGCCTAGTAGTTTGGTAGAATTCACATCTTCGCATGTCAAAAAGGAAAAAGAAAAAAAGAATGGAAACTCTATAAAAAATAGAAGGAAAAAAAAGTATGCAAAGAGCTAGAGTGATAACCATCGTAATAAACATGTAAAGAACTAAGACCGACCTTTAGGATTTACACCATCTAAGTTAGGCATGCCACTAATGGAAAGTGGGCAATCGCCTTTCAAGATCTCTATTTGTTTGGTCTAGGTCTGGATCCACAGCCGTGCTCCTTTTGTACTGTACAACTCTCGGCCATCATGACAGATGGCTGTCAAATAGAATGCAGCAAGTCATATTGCTTTACATGCTATATACAATGCATCATTTTTGAATGCTAGACAGCTATCCATATCCATGATTGGATTACAAAACAACAATAAAATTGGCAATCGCCTTTCAGGATCCCTATTTGTTTCGTATCCATATCCATAGTGCACCATTTTTGAATGCCAGAAGGCAATCCATAATTCCATATCCATAATTTGAATGCCAGAGGGCTATACAACTCTCTATAGTACAAAACATGCATCAAGAGGATTTCAACTAGTTTGTTTCCACCTATAAATGGCAAACGAACGGCTGCTCGAAGGATTACCAATTTTGTGAAATTCATTCATTATTGGATAGCAAACCAGTTGCTGGTCCGGAGCTTCCTACCTATGTGAATCCTGGTTTACTAGTTAGATGGCAAACAACTAGGCACAAATGGGATTCTCTATTGCATGAGTTCTTGTGCACTAGTGAATGGGTAGCTGCCCATGCCACCAAGATGGTATCCTAGTGATAAGAGGACGATAATTCCGCCCAAGTTGCTCGGGTTCGAAACGCGCGGACGTCGATTAAATTAGGGGACCGGATGTCCCACGCCCGGATGACTTGCTGGTGGTTATGTTTTTCTTCCACTTGTACCAAGATGGCGCTGGGGTGACGTACCTATACGTGAGGCGGTGAGCCCACGGGTCAGGGAAGGCACGCGAAATCTGCGACCTGTATTGAACATTTTCTGGTAGAAGGGGGGCCTAGTGGGAGCTGCTACGCGGGTGGGCTGGTCCCTCCCCCTCCCCTCCTATCTTCCACCCAAAAAAAAAAAAAAAAAAAAAAGTAGCTGCCCATGGGATTACCCTTCACATGAATTGTGATGAATTGGTGAATAACGAATGGACGGCCACCCGATGCTTCTTGTATGCATGAATTTTGGAGCCCTGGTGACGAATGGACGTGCTCGTGAATCGCAAATGGCAGCCACCATGGGATTTCCATGCACAACTGGACATTTAAGACCTAACAACCATTTTGTTTCTTGGAGCACATATGTTTAATTGTTTCTCTCCTTTTCTTTTAGTTTTTGTATACAAGCAAAATTAATTCAAAAGATTTGGCTATGCAGAGTGATGAACTACTACGTTTAACTAGCAAGAGCAAAATTTGATGCGAGAATTTTCTTGCTACCACCTTGTGTGTTAGGTAAGTATTTCCCTATTTACCATGGTGTATGGTGAGAGCTGTATGGATGGCCTTGTCTACTTTATTTTTAATATAAAGTGAAAATGACCAACTACTGGCAATGCTCGGGGATTATAAAAGATTAGAATATTGATCATTAACATCCATCTAAGGTACCAAGGTTTGGTTTCCAGAAGGTATAGATTTTTTTTTCATTAAAAATTCATTAATCATATATTTTAATATGTTTCAGAAAGTTATGGGCTTCTTGCTGGTGTTAAATAACAAAACTCAAAAGAATTGCTGCAAGTAGACTAATTCACAACCGCCGCTACAAGCAGTCCATTGACTATTATTAGCATTGCGATTACCCGAACGGGGTCCTGCTATGTTATTTGAAAACTAAAGACTTCAGATTTAAGTCTCCAATAATACATCTTGAAGAATTTGAACCTCCATAACTATAGTATTAGGTGATCGCTCTCGCAACTCTCTCAAAAGAAACTCCCATCTTAGTTATACTTATCATAAACAATGATTAGGTAATACTATAGGACTAAGTATAACCAAAAGTGATATTATAGTGAATGTTAAAATGGTGAAGAATTTTGAGATCAATAATATGCTCAAATTTTGTCATGATATAATGTAATATGTTATAAGGCAAATGTTTGGAATTGATCATGATATGTTGGAGACCAAAGCTTGAAGCCCACTCACAGTTTTCCCTTGCATGACCCACTCGCATGCATCGTAAAGCAAATCTTTTTTTTTTAAGATCCTTATGAGAATGAGTAATGCTAAATACTTTTAAATAGAAACGAGCTTGATCAAAGGTGTAGCTAAATACGTTCATGTCGTTTACTAAGAATTTTAGGGGGGGGGGGGGGGGGGATGGGAACATGCGGCCCCATCGGTCCGGCCGGTTTGACCGGAGGCACGACCAAAGAAGCATAGCACGCACAGGCGCAAAAGATCACCTTGAAATCACACCGCCGGCCGTTGATCAGCGCAATCGGAGTGTCTGAGCACCCACCACCTCCAAGAACTCATCCAGTGCCCTCAGCGATGCCCCCTTGACCCCCCCGGATTCCGACACCGCCGCCTCCAGCTCCGCCGCGACCTCCCTCGCCCTCCGTCGTATCTCCCTCCCCCTCTCCCCCTCCCCCATCACCTCCGCCACCGCCGCCGCCGCCTCCGCCGCACTCCCCACCTCCATGCACACCCCGAGCTCCTCCTTCATCAGCTTCGCGTTGCAGAACTGCTCGCCCCCCAGTGGCCACGCGATCACCGGCACCCCGTGCCGCATGCTCTCCAACAACGAGTTCCACCCGCAGTGGCTCACGAACGCCCCCGTCGCCGCGTGGGCTAGAATCTCGATTTGCGGGACCCAACCCCTGACCACCAGTCCGACTCCCTCTCCCACGACCCCTTCCGGCGCCTGGTCCGCCGCCGGCGCCGCCCAGAGGAACGGCCGCCCCTGCCCCTCCAGCGCCGCTGCAAGAGCCGCCGCCTCCCCGGCCGGCAGCCGGTTCTGCGATCCGAACGACACGTACGCCACCGACCCCCGCGGGTGCCGGTCCAGCCAAGCTCGGCAACCGGCTGCCGGGTCGGCGGCGCCTCCGTCCTTCACGCCGCGGCCGGCGGGAGGCTTCGGCGCGGCGGCGAAGAGGGGGCCCACCGCGAAGACGGGCAGGCCGGAGGAACTAGCCCAGGCGTCGAGAAAGGGCTTCTCGAGGGCGTCAGCGGTGTTCCAGAGTGCGGCGCCGGAGCCGCGGCAGAGATCGGCTTGGCGGCGGACGAAGACGGCGGTGGAGTGGTCGGGGGAGGCGGCGGAGAGCATGTTGCGGGAGAGCTGAGAGCGGCGGACGGCGACGCCGGGGAGGTCCGGGACGGCGAACTCGTCGGCGTCGGAGGCGGCGTGGGGGAGATAGCTCCAAATATAATTATAAATCGACATGGCGAAAGGCCCGGAGGTGTAAAGGACGGCGTGGAAGACGCCGAGGGATTGGGCAACGGGGACGGTCCAGGGGAGGAACATGTCGGCGATGACGCAGAGGAGGGGAGGGTCGGCGCCACCAGCGCCGGCGGCGGAGAGGTCGGAGAGGAGGCGGTGGAAGTGAGGTTGGAGGGAGTAGGTGGCGTGGTTGAAGGGGGTGACGAGGTGGGCGGGGAGGGCGAAGGTGGTGTCGGCGTCGGGGGGGAGGCCATGGTCGGAAGGGCGGAAGGGGATGGCGGCGAGGCGGAGGGAGGGGAAGAGGTCGTGGGGGAAGAGGCGGCGGAGGTGGGGGAGGTTGCCGGTGGTGGTGACGAGGGTGAGGGTGAGACCGGGGTGGCGGGCGGCGAGGAGGCGGGCGAGGTCGAGGCAGGGGTTCATGTGGCCCTGAGCCAAGAACGGGAACAGAACTATGTTCCCTTTCGCTGCCATCGTCGACGCTCGAGAAACGAAGAGCTGAGGCGGAAAACAGCGGAGCCTTCTTCCAGGGAACTTTACACTCATCACAGAGAGTATAAGAGTTTTGTGCGTAAGTGCAGCGTAACCATTCATTAGGGTATATTCCATGATACATCATGGAAAGTTATATTTTTCTTTTTGTATTTAAATGATATTAGTAGATGATGAAAAGGTGATTTTGCTGGATGATGCATTTTCTTATCGAGACTGATATTTTTAAAGGATCGGGGCCTTTTCACATGTCTGGTTGTCCATTTAATATTTTTTAAAATCCTTTCTTTTTTTTAAGATCTAGGGTCACTACATAACAAGTTCAAATTGTCCTTACTGATGCCTCAGTTTTTTTTAAGGTATTTGTTGTTCATTACTCGCATGGAATACGTGGCAGAGTTGCTCACTAGGGCCGGCTTCGATTAAAGAAAAAGTGAGAATGTCGCAATCTATGATCTCATCCAAAAAGATTAGGTCACATACTCTTCTTTGTGTGAGCTCTAACATCCTCGTGCGGCTAAGAAATTAAATCTTATCAAATCTAATCATAAGCACTAGGATCAGTCTGTGGTCAACTTCAATAAAATTATGCTGCAGACTGCAGTGTCTCCTACTCTATGTAGGCTATGAGTCGGATTTGCTCTAATATCATTTGTCACAATTCAAAATCTCATCCAAAAAAATTATGTAAAATATATTATATAAATTTTTTAGCTTTATATAAATATTCAAGAACTATTTGATGTATAATCGTTGTGGAGCTATATATATACATCCGCATGGATCTTTACAGAGAAAACTAGGATGTGTTTATGTGGCTGGCAAATGAAGGAAAGGCTAGGCTCAAAGTGGTCTGCATTTTGCACATCTAATGCAGGGACTATCGATCATCCACCATTAACTAGCCCTTCATCAAAGGCATCTGGCGTGTTTGAGAGACTCGAAGGGAGACCAGCCACTCTTAAATCACTTGGGACAAGCTCGGGGTCCAAACGGGCTTCTAAGAATTATTGAAAAATATTGCCTACTACTATATTATGATTATAAAATTGTGTTATAAGAGAATAATCTACTAAAATATATTAAGAAAATTGAAAAAACTTTTTCTAGATTGAGGTGTATAATACATATTGTCCAAAAAAACGTGATTCGCTCCCTATGTGCGGATTTATGGCGATCTCGTTCCCAAGGTATAACAACCCGACTCAGCCAAATGCTTCTCTAATGAGCACGATTGCTAAGGAGCCGTGACCTAAATGACTCCTTTAGATGCCCAGAAAAAAAAAGGATAGAAAGTAGAAAATTGAAGGGAGGAAGAACTCTGCCTGTGGAAGAAACTTTACAGAAATAAAGCACCAGTGAATGAGAGAGGGATCGGATTGTGTTGGAATAATCTTGGATGCTGGATTCAAAGCCTATTTATAGACTCTATTTAGGTGACTGAGGAGACACGATGGTTCCAAAGATACATAATATTTTGGAAATATTGTATCTTTTCGGAAACCAATGTTCCCTTCCAAAGAGTCGCAACTCTTCTAAAAGAGGTATGTGACAAAATAGTATTTTAAAGCATTTAAACCAACTAAAAATAAGAGATAAAAAATTTTTTAAATCTTTTTTAAATTAAAACTTCAACAATCTTTTATAAAAGATTTAAATTTTTGAAAATTATACAGTAGAATATATGGGCAGGTTATACTGTGTAATAGGTGAGGTGACCTATAGACTTGAACCTCGTTTAGTAACGATTGTATCCATCTAAAGAAACTATAGTAGATTAAACCTTGAACTAAGTCCTTTATCTCAAATTTTTACTTATCACACACAGAATGGATCAATTGAATCTTTATGCGGTCAACACCATTTAAGATCTTGTGCTTAGTACCTTGATTTTTTATTAGAAATTTGTTATTGGTTGGGAAATGTTATTCTTGTAAGGACATGTTCAAACTCAGTCTTCATAATAATAAAGTATCTCCAAATTTTGCTTATTAAAAAAAAAGTCTAAACTTGGTTGTACTAGAAATTGCTCGCTCTCTCTCTCTCTCTCTCTCTCTCTCTCTATATATATATATATATATATATATATATATTTGTTTACCCCAATTTAATTTGATAGCGATTTAGGCACCTCAAAACCTTGAATTGTTTTATTATTTTCTCCATTCAAACCACTCTTCCCCAACAAGAACTCCAAAGGAACAATTCGAATAAATCCATCATTGCATCTAGTTGGGAGATTCGGAAAGAAAGAAGCCAGCATGCGTTCCTCCATAAGACTCTCTCTCCTGCTGGTCTCGGGCTAAAAATGGCTAATCCCTTCTGAAGGTGGGGTTCGCTATGTTCTAGTGAAAGTGCTTGAGCCTCACCATCTTATCCTACCTCTTCTAAATAGACTTTCCTTGTGATGCAGGTAGTTTATTCCCTCTCTTGTGCTGTCGTACTTTTGGCCAACCAAGGGTCTATAAGATCTTAACTTACTCCCTACATTATATCTGATTTAATAAAACTGAGAATAGGTCTATACTCCTCTCCATTTACTTCGACAGAGAGTAAACAACTAAATAACCATCAATACCAACGTATTGACTTTTCAAACCACATTTTGTTTGTGGGTGAAATATTTTTCCTAGAAAAAATTGTTTTTGCATGTTTGGTTGATAATAGAAAAGTGAGACATTACAAAATGATCTATATTTGGTTGAGTATCTACTTTTTATAGAAAAAATTTATGTAAAATACCTGTTATGCCCTTACTAAGGAGAAAAATTTACCTCATTCTACTTAAAAGCTTAAAGGTACTTTTGGAAAAAAAAACCCAATGTTTAGTAGGTGAAAATTGGATTTTACAACATCCCACATGGATTTTTCTTTTCAAGAAATGTAATAATCTTATTTTCATGGAAAAGCTGTTTTTCCATCTCTTTTTTTTTTTGAAAATTCCAATTCAATATGAGGTATTTCTCCATTTTCTCTTTTCCCTTCATTTTTTTCAGAAACCAAATGAGTCCTCAAACATAAGGGTAGAGCTTGATACACGTCATAAGAGTAGAGCTTGAAGTTTTAGGGGTCGAGCCGTGTATGTCGACGCTGCTTCTTCATATTATCCATTCTACATAGAATTAAAAGCCTATGCATGTCCTTCAAACGAAGACTATTCCCGAATATCCCCGATGAAACTTGAATGTTAATTTATGTGGAAAAAATAAATGTTATGATAAATTATATTATTTTATTCATATAAATACTGTACAAATACTAGAATCTGATGGCTGCATACTTTGAACATTGTGCTGCCGATTCCAGCTTCAGACTTGAGAATCTCCATCGCACCTCCAAAGCTAAATGCGTGAATGACGTTCTAGCACATTCTGCCTCAACGCGTCTCTAGCTTGATATAATCATTTAGGCCTGCATATCGAGGTTGCAACGATAATCGCAGCTTTGTTTGATGTAGCAACACATGAGGTTCAATTTGGATCTTGTGATGGTGGACTCTAAGATTCCTACTATGCGAAGTTGCAGGGAAGTATTTCTGCTGTTAATCAAGGGGCACAAGATAAATGCCAGAACGAATGATGAGGAAGTATGGTGAATATGGGATCTGAGGTTAAGAACGAAGCAAAACTTCGATAGAGCATCGCAATGAAAGTGGTTGTGGAGGACTTTTGAAGGCTAAGCGGGATTATGGAAGGAACTCATAGTAGCATTTGCTTGCACTCGGGCGAGCAGGTTGCCGCTGGATTGTTGGGAGGACGATGAACCTCAGGATCACAATTCTGACAAGGCCCGCAGAAAATTGGACTTTCCACTAGATTTTGCGGATTCTTCTTTTCAAATAATTATTTCATGGAAGCAACCACAACCAGATTATCTGAGGGTGAACTTTGATCCTCTTTTTTAGTTTTTGTCTGTAACATGATCTTTACACACATGGAAATAAGGATCTTGCCCCACCGCAATAGTCATTTCAAAACTTACACGGATTAAAAATTGTCTGCTTATAATGTCAAAAACAAGCATTCACCAAGCACTACAGGCATATAGCAGATATAATGTCTTGTTCCTGACCGCACAAGTGGAAAGTAGAAACCACCCCCAATACATCCGTTTCGATGCAATGATCAACGATAGAATCACTCAGAACATAACAGAAGGATTACAGAACAAAACACTCATTCAAATGATACAAATTGCCCAAGAAATACCGAGATGCACTTATCTCACTTGAGCAAGCATTCAACGAATGCCAGGACGGAGAAGTTGGGATCTTAGCATTCTCAAAGAGTGGGGATAAGACGGAACAATTCTCCAGCTTTCCTGCCGTTTCTCTACCGTCAGTGACCACTGACCCAGGCATCTGAATAGCTCCTAGATCGTTATTGTTTTCTATGATCAAATACTGTAGATACAGAAATAAATTTTTTAGCAATCCTACAAAACAATGTGCAATTACGTAATGTAAGGAGAGAGAGAGATAAGAATTTCAAGAGACAGTTGTCTAAACTGCTATAGAGTTTTAGGCCCTGTTTGGAGGAGCTGTTGGCAGTAGAGCTGTTGGAAGTAGAGCTGTTGGAAGTAGAGCTGTCTGAAGTAGAGCTGTTATAAAAAACTGTTTGCTGTTTGGTAACTACATTTGTAAAGTGCTGTTGGTTCTTTGTTTTGTGTTTGATAAACAAACTGAGAAAGTACTTTTATATGATAAAATTACCATAAAGGACATGCATAGTATTATACAACAGAATATAATAAAATATAACATAAATTAATATATAAATATATGATATAGTATAATATTATTGTAATATAAAATAATATTATGTTAATATAGCATAATAGTAATATAATTATTAGAGTAAATTAATATTTGGTAATATAACATAATATTAAATTATTTAACATAACATATTAATGTATTATGATATAATGTAATGTATATTATATTTATAGTATAATACAATAATAAAAGTATAAAATATTATAATTATTAGTATAAATTAATTTCTCATAATATAACATAATATTAAATTATTTAAAATAACATATTAATGTATTATAATGTAATGTAATATAATACAATATTTATAGTATAATACAATAATAAAGATATAAAATATTATAATTATTATTATAAATTAATTTTTCATAATATAACATAATATTAAATTATTTAAAATAACATATTAATGTATTATAATGTAATGTAATATAATATAATATTTATAGTATAATACAATAATAAAAGTATAAAATATTATAATTATTAGTATAAATTAATTTTTCATAATATAACATAATATTAAATTATTTAACATAACATATTAATGTATTATGATATAATATAATATGATATTATATTTATAGTATAATACAAAAATAAAGGTATAAAATATTATAATTATTAGTATAAATTAATTTTCCACAATATAACATAATATTAAATTATTTAACATAACATATTAATATATTATAATATAATATAATATGATATTATATTTATAGTATAATACAAAAATAAAGATATAAAATATTATAATTATTAGTATAAATAATTTTTCATAAAATAATTTTTCGCGGTCCAGGGGCTCTTCTTCGTGGTCCACGCTCGAGGAGGACCTCAGCGTGGGCCGCAAGGTTGATGATAAAAAAAAACAATAGATTGATTTTGGAAGGTATGGAAAAGAATTAAAATTTTTTTTTTCTAAAATGTGGTTCAAAAGATGCATACAAAAATTGAAAAGAAAAATATCTTTTCTTACGGAAGGGAGTCTGACGGCTAGGATTCTTTGCTCCAGCAGATTTTTAGGTTTATAAAGGGACAAACTATGCAATTATGTTATTTTAATATGGGCATTTTTGTCAAAAATACAGCTTTTCGAAAAAGCTGAAACAGCTTCCTCCCAAAAGCTTCAAATTGGAGCTTCCTCTCAAAAGCTGTTTTCAGCTTTCCGCAAAAGCTAAAACAGCTTTTTGAAAAATTTACCAAACACAGTTTTTCATCTAAAAGTACTTTTGGAAGACCAGAAAGTGCTTTCTGACCCTCCAAAAGCTCCCCCAAACAGGGCCTTAGTTTTCAAGGCTTTAATAAAAGCCCCAATGTATTAAAAAACCTGGTTCCTCAAGGAAAAAATTATGGATAGTGTTTGTAACAATGAAGTTTTTGGCAGCAGAAACATAAATATTCCAATAACACAACTAATTTCCTCTGTGATTACATTAATTGATGCCGCCAGTTCAGCACAAAATTTATGACAGGTCAAACTCCTAATCTTCGTTCTCTGTGATTTTGGAACAACTTGAAAATAATTTTAGTAATCCATTCCTCCCATGCCTCCACCTGGGGCAGGAACATCCTTCTCATCTTTTGGGAGTTCTACAACAACAGCCTCAGTTGTAGTCATCAACGAGGATACACTGCAGCACGATAAAACAAAAGGTTAATACTGGAGCAACAATTATGAGGACTATTAAAAGTGTCTTTAATGAGTGCCTGTACCCAGTAAAGAAAAATTCTATCCTTGTATTCACCAAGGATAGAGGCTACTGAAGGGTCATCATCAGTCTCAAAAAAACTCATATTTTAATTTGGTGGAGATTTGAATGGGCATTTGCTAGAAGTTGGGGGAAAACGATATGAAAGAAATGGGATATGGCATCCGAAAACATATTATTAGCATATGCAGGTGCAGCCATTTCAAATAATAATAGTAACTCCAAAAAAATAACTGAAGTACATAATAACAGATCCAGTCAACCAGTGGCGTAGAAGCATGCGCCACTAAAAGTGTTATACTTAAACAGTTAGTATTGGTATACTTGAACTATACATCCAACTTGTACATCTCAAACTGGGAGGATGGATGATAAGCTAGACTAAACGGAGAGCAACTAAACAGAATATACAGTAGTAAAGATATAAAAGAATGGATGCTCTAATTATATGTACAGGCCTAGCATAAAAACAACTCCAGTGCATTTTTCTATATTTCTTACAAAGGTAACTTATATCCATTTTGGACAATGAATTTGGAAGAACTGCAAGATGATGATATTTGGAAATTGAAGGCAAGCAGCCACCCTTGTTCAAGTCCCTGCATATGCTTCACTGAAGGGCAAACAAAGCATTGTTTAAAGCATGTTCATGGGACCATGGGCACCACAAAGTCCAAGCCTTTAGCGGGTGACCATCGTAGAGGATTCTAAAACTAAAATCCAACTGGTGCTGGGAAAGTTAACACCTCACCAGATGTAGAACCATAAACTTAACCAGAAAACCCACAGTTACTTCAAATGGCAAAATGAAATGGTAGCCAGGAAAAAGTTTAAAGGACAAATATGTGTTTCAGAAAAAGACAATGGTGACTACAAAGCCTGGGATGAATATCTAAACCAGTAGATGCAGCAGTTTTGCATTTAGGGATAGCAAAATGTACTGTCCTTTAGCAGTTTTTAACACCTTTAAATGGGTCTTTTATTATAGGAACCACCTTGAGTTTCTTTCTTTATAATTTTATAAATATTTGCTGCCGCTCCCAAGAAAAATATTTATGCTATCTTTGCTAGATTACATGTTAATTGCATTTCCAATTTTTTTTTCCAATTTTACCATGTCAGGGCTGATTAAATACATCCCACTCATTCCAATTTTACTATGTCCTGCTTATAAACATAGCATAGTGCATTCTTTCCTTTGTTAACAGTTCTTTGTCTTTCTTTTTAAATGGGTCTTTTATTGTACAACCTTCTTATGTGCGTGTCTATATACATATACATATACATGCATATATATATATATAATCTTTGTAGTTTAAAAAAGAACGGTGATACTCCCAAGAGAAAAGGTTTAACTATACCTTAACTAGATTTAAGTATATAACTGCTTTTCAGTTTGTTCCAACTTAACTATGTCAGTGCTGCAATGCATTGATATTTATTCCAAATTCACCAAATCCAGATGCAAGCTACTACACCAAAACACAGGTTGAATATCATTAGTTACCTTGCAGCATCCACCAATGCAGTTCTAATCACTTTCAGTGGGTCAATGATACCTGCCTTAACCATGTCCACATATTCACCTGGATAAAAACCCAATGAAGAAACAACTATCAGCATCATAGTTGAGAAAATAAGAAATTTAGCTAATTTATTTTAATACATACACACACATTATATATACACACACATACATACACCCACGTAACTACATACATATACATACATACAATATAAAGAGTAGAAAAGAAATAGCCAACCTTTGGCTGCATCATAACCAAGGTCAGGATTATCCTGCTCCAAAAGTTTGCCAACTACCACAGCCCCTTCAACTCCTGCATTTGCAGCAATGGTGTGCACTGGGGTCTGCAATTTGAGAGGTTAAGCTCAATATGAATATGACAAATAAAATCTTGCATCTGAAATTGATGAACAAGTTAATTTCGATAGTCACTGAACCTTCAGGGCATTCTGGATTATTTGAACTCCAATTTTCTGATCAAAGTTAGCTGTCTGTAGCTTCTCCAACTCCTTTGATGCATAGAGAAGAGCAACACCACCACCTACAAAGAACAGAATGATATTTTATCTTTAAAAAACAATAAGAATGATATTTTATCTTTAAAAAACAATAGGAACGCCACAAACACAACATGTCATAGAATGGTAATCTACCTGGCAAGGTACCCTCTTCCACAGCAGCCTTGGTTGCATTCAAAGCATCATTTACTCTATCTTTTTTCTCACCAACTTCGGCTTCACTGGCCCCTCCAATCTGAAGAAAGATGAAAATGTCAAACGAATACCATCAGGGTAACTGCATTGTGAATGCATTGTGAATGGAACAGTCAATATTAAAGGAAGGTGGTAGATAACTGCCTCTCTGCTGGTGAAAGATGAATTACATAAGTTTAATGATGCTATAAGAAGTTTCCTAGAGTATAAACAATGTGTCACAGCATTACTGTGGTCTTGCTCTCCTTTTAGGCAATCAAAAATCAATTCTGCTAAAATGCTGCATAGAACTTAACAAAAAGAAAAATTAGTAATAACTACTACTGAAATTGTAAAATATTGTTAAAGAATAGTGGTAAGATAATCTTAGGGATTTTCCAATACCTTCTGTATAGAATGAGTATACCTATATGCCTAAGATATGCATATAGATAGTATACTCTACCATAACCAATTTATCCTACACATCTTCCAAGATCTTACTTGACATTGCGATAACCTGCAGCTTATGCCACTTAGATAATTTCATTAGCACATTCTTCCTGTAACTATTATTATTGATTCCTTGAACTTCTAAAGACTTCAAAACTGGGAAATTTAGTTTGATAGTTATGGGGCTGTTTGGCACCGCTAGCATTTTTGTGTTTTTGTTTCTCTACATGTTAGTTGAATCCCATATGGAGATTGATGATGTAACAGACAGCATTTACACAACTTCGGCAAATCATTGCTTTTATTTTCACTCATCTTTAAAAGCAATAAATCTTTGCTTCCAAAGTCCCAAGAATTTACAAACAATTTAAAATATAAAAAAACAAGATTTCCACCATGTGGGTTGTCCAGTCAAGTACATTTTTCTTCTTGCAGTCTTTGAAAACAGAAACAGAAAACACAAGCATTACCAAACAGGTCCCTTTAAGATTCCATTCTGAAACCCTTTGATTTACACAATGTTATAAATACTAATACACAATAACATGCAAAGTGAAATTGCTTTATTACTTGTTTATTGCAGTTGTAAACAAACAAAGATGCTTTTAATTTTAGTAGAGTTCAGCACCTGGTGGTGGCACGCAACACCAGCACCATACTCTATTTCTGTTTTTCGTAACATAAATTACAAATTTGTGTCTGAATTTTTTTTTTTTTGTCTACAATGGCACCGCCTAACAATATGAATTTAATGCTATAAAAATGACAAGCAATACCTTTAGGACAGCAACACCTCCAGAAAGCTTTGCCAATCTCTCCTGCAGCTTCTCTTTATCATAGTCAGAAGTGGATGCTTCAATTGCAGATCTCAGCTTTTACAACAAATGAACATCAAAGAATTTGATTTTATCATTCAGTTCGATCAGATAATGACAGTCAAGCACTAAATGAAGTTAAATCACAAAGAACACAGACCTGCTCGCATCTCTCTTCAATGGCTTTCTTATCTCCAGCCCCGTCAAGAATAACAGTGTCATCTTTTGATATTGTCACCTGCATATATTGCAAATTGTGGTAAAAACAGCCCAACATATTTCAGCATTGCCAGACATCCTCAAATTAAATCCCAAAATGTTTGTCACTTTGGCCAACTTATGTAATCCTAGCTTATATTACAAGAAAGTGAACATATAAGCCATATGCACAACCATGAACAAAAGGTAGATCCATCTCCATTACAAAAATACATGACAATCGATGACAAGGCGAAATGGGCACCAATAGATGTAAACTTGTGGTGTTAAGACCGGCAAAAATAACTAATTTTGCCATGACAATCAACAAGATCTTGGAGATTAATATATTTGGCCCAATATCACATACCTTCTTGCATGTACCAAGCACGTCAAATTCTACTTTCTCAAGGTTCATACCAAGTTCTTCGGTAATGAGCTACAATATACAAGAAAGCATTGTCAACAAAAAACCACAAGAAAAATCCATTTACAAAGTTCAAGAGATTAAAGGGCAAACTCACCTCACCCCCAGTGAGGATAGCAAGGTCATGCAAATTGGCTTTCCTGTTCTCCCCAAAACCAGGAGCTTTAATGGCACAAACCTACATATGGTCACCATTTAGCAAAGCAGATTTACTAAATAATGCTATATGTACTAATATAGCTATTTACAGGGTAACAAGCAGAAACCTTAATTCCTGCACGAAGCTTATTAAGGATGAGAGTAGCCAATGCATCACTTTCTACATCCTCAGCAACAATTAGTAGAGGCCTTTGTCTCTGAACATACAAAACTCCAGTTAGCAGACAATGACGCATAACCCTCTACTTAAGGTCAAGGTGAAATCCACAATGGAGCTGAGGTGGCGGAAGCATACTTTCAGGGCCAACTCTAACGCTTTCACCACCGCATTAATGCTTGAAATTTTCTTCTCATGTATCAGAATGAGAGGATCTTCCAATTCCTACAAATAGTAAGTAGTTAAGCAGAAAAAATCATCAGTCTTAAAAACTGCAAAAGTGAGAGACCAGTAGTTATATAAATAACAATGCAGTTTCTTACACATTTTTGGTTCTTTTGGTTGGTAATGAAGTAGGGAGATATGTAGCCCCTGTCAAGTTTCATTCCTTCTACAACTTCCAATTCATTGTACAGAGTGTTCCCATCCTGAAAGAGGTTCAAGAAAACAAAACACACCATTATATCATGATGGGCGCATGCATCAGCAACAAATGGAGAAAAAAACAGCAAGCCTTAATCCTTAATAAACTACCATCAGCAAGTTAAAGACAAACTAACCGAATAGTAGCAGTAAACTGAAGTTCAGTATACCATGTTTTAAATACTATATCAAAGGATTGGTAAAACAGCAATATCTATGCACTGTTATTGATAACCTCTAACTAGTTCACATATATAAACTTGTTAAATCTCTTCTTAAATGCATCATCCTTGCACTTTATATTGTATTCAAAAGCAAAATAAATGAAAGACCAGTAATCTAAACAGAATCAGACCTAGTCTGCTTAGCAGGCATTACTAATAAATTGAGAAGATAAACAAAATAAGGCACAAAGGTTTGACGTAGAAAAAAAATTTAATCTGATTAACTGAAATTTACTAGTACACAGATACAGCAGAAACTAGAAAGAAATTGAATCACCTAAAAATCTGAAAATATTGCATCACATACACTATAGTTGGTTGCTCAACTTATGTCCATGGAACTCTTTATCTTTTCCCCCATTAGTCTCCTCATATTGCTGGCCTTTCCATTCGCCAAAATAGTCACACCAATTGGTTGCTTAGTGTCCGAAGGCCAAAGATCTTTACTTCTGAATGGACTTTTTGGTAAAGCACTCCACCGAAGCAAGACTGTTCTTTGTTCAAGTCCAAACTTGTTTGGTTACCATTGGCCGCACCATTTCTCATCGGTCCTCCTTTTAGTTCTTTTGTAATAGTAATTCTTAAAATAACTCAGATTTAAACACGTCAATGTTAGGGTGAAGGTATTGTGTCTTTGTATTCATTCATTAAACAGTATTTCTATATATTTTATATTTTTTAGTCACATTACTTGATGTCAAAGATGCATTTAGTTTTTCATCAGTTTTTTATTAACCTTAATTAACCCCCCCCCCCCCCAAAAAAAAAAAGAACTCATTATGGGCCTAAAATGTGCGGATGATATATACAGCATGTCTCGCTAAAAAAAATAATGCAGCCAATCAACTTATCCAGATTGATAAACATGAATTCCACAGTACGGCTGATGCGAACAATGCAATTTTGTTAAAAATAAACCAAAATAAACAAAACAATCATACAGGAAACTTACCGAGATGGTGATTACTCCCTCTTTTCCAACTTTCTCCATAGCCTTTGCAATTAGCTCACCAATCTCTCTTTCTCCATTAGCTGATATGGTACCAACCTTAAAGAGGGAATATCAAATTAGATAAGAAACTATCATGCATTTACATCCACCACTTTCATTACAAGAAGACATATAACCATGAAGCACTATAAAAAAGTACGTTCAAGCAAATTAACTTTCCGACTCCCAGAATTTTACTACCTGTGCTATCTCTTCTGAAGTGCTGATCATTCTAGCCCTACTCTTTAAGTTGGTCACCACAGCATCAACAGCCATTGTGATGCCACGCCTTAGATCCATCGCATTCATGCCAGCTGCCACTGACTTGCACCCTTCAGCAAATATTGCTCTTGTAAGGACAGTGGCACATGTTGTACCTGGTAATGATTAACATATAGAGCAATTAGCCAGCTATTACATGTGCACAACTAAGAACAGAAAACAATGGCAACTTTGGAAAGGTATTCCAATATGTAACAGCAATTTTTCTTTTTTGCTGAAATTATAGCCAGAACTCATTTGATCATATTATTTGATATGGTGCACCCTGGTCGACCAAGCCAAGTTAAACTCTTGATTCTGCTTGAATATGGTCTAGTCATTCATAAAACAATTAGTGTACATGGAAATGTATATAAATGACACATACGAATTTGCTTCCAAGTTGCATCACCTTAAAGTAAAATTAATTATCATTAAAACTTGCAAAACTCTGAGCAAATTACATGACTTCACTGGGAAGAGCAAAACAACTCTACTTTCTGAAGCTTGATCAAGACAATTAACACACTACATACTCAACTTAGCACATGCCACACATGTGAGAGTACAGCAGGCATACATGAGGGGGAAAGTAGATCCTGCATAAAAAGCAGTTAGACTTTCAGAAAGTGCTGTGAGTACCGAGGACTCCAATGGTTTGGTTGCTGTTCGGATTTTTAAAAAAATTGAGGGCAGACTCGAACAGATTGTAGAGCCCAGTAGCAGAACTAGGGTGTTATTGCAAAAGCACCCAAAAGCTTAAAGTATAATGATAGAAGATTCAGGCTGCGTTTGA
Source organism: Phoenix dactylifera (assembly GCF_009389715.1). Lineage (NCBI taxonomy): Eukaryota > Viridiplantae > Streptophyta > Magnoliopsida > Arecales > Arecaceae > Phoenix > Phoenix dactylifera. The sequence goes on from NW_024067868.1 coordinate 287,906, forward strand.
TTGGGGAAAAGAAGAAAAATAAAGAGGCTTTTAACCCACTTTCCACCTCTTTTCAGCCAAACACTCGTTTAAGCATATGCATGAAACTATGTTTTCAAAAGAGCAGTATGGGTTTCAGAAAAAAAAACTGATACACCATAAATCCTTTTCCTAATCCATTCACCCCACTTAACCCAGGAATGACTAATTCCAGTGAATGGTGCAGCAATTGATCCCCCCCCCCTCGGACTTCATTTAACCTAACTAACCTGAATATTTTATTCCCCAAAAAAGCACAGCCTTATGTGCTAATACAAGCAAATATACACATACATGAATGCATGCACATGCACATATATGCATACAAGCATACCTAGACATATCTGTAGTAGAAAATGACAATTTTTAAACAGGGGAATATTCCTTCTAGATTCCTCCTGCCAATTTCTAGACCAAAGATGCCCTCCAACTTTTTGTACAATAATACATAATTTATCCTCATTGATTCTAGCTCTTAAAAATATGAAAAAATATTGGATTGCTTTTGAAAAGCCATCATAATAACAATATCAAAGATTTCTTCCAGATCAAATCGTATCTGTTGAAACTTACTTCTAAAAACTCCTTTAAGAAAATGATTTGATAAAAATGTAAAAGATTTTGGACCGCATTTAAAAACCCAATTTGATAAAATATGAAATATTTATTTCAAATCAAATCCTATTTGTTAAGAATTATTTTTTAAACATATACTTAAAATATTTATACATACATACATAGATGCATGTATGTATATATAGATGTATGTATGTATGTGTATGTGTGTGGGTGCGCAACTGTATTACTTACGTTTGAAAAAGGCTAAGATATATATTACGCTAGCAAGATATTCATGACAACATCCAAAACAGTTTGCTAGCTCAAAATACAAAATGCATTAATGCACTATGTATTAAAAAACACGAGGGAATAAATGACGGCATCAGCTTCATCTGATATTTGAATAGATTTAAACTTACCATCACCAGCAACATCATTAGTTGCATTGGCGACCTGCTTCACAAGGCTTGCGCCCATGTTCTTCACTCTGTCCTTGAACTCAATGCTCTTTGCAACAGTCACCCCATCCTTTGTAACTTTTGGTGCGCCAAAGCTTTGCTCCAAAACAACATTGCGACCCTTTGTGCCAAACATAACAAAACATTAATTTGACATCCACATTTTTAAAATTCAACCATGAATTAAGTAAGAACAGTTTATATTGGAAAATTATAAGCCAAAATCATTAAAAAAAAGAATTATTGATGAAAATGTAATGAGAATTATTCTTTTCCAATGGCTACAGCAATATTCAGCTCAGTCACGTTAAATATAGGTAATATGGGCCAATAGAATAGTGGATCATGTTATAACATCTTCGGCAAGGAGCAAGAGTTCTGAGAGTATGATTCAGACTACATGGAACAGTTCTTACAAACTCTGAGAAAGTAATTGCCCCTAATTGTAAGGATCATATTTCTTATTGCAGAATACATACATTCAACCAAGGATTCAAGTGTCAATGGTCAGCTGGCACCATACAGTCCCCAATATAAAAAATGAAAATCAAATGGTACAGTGTGTTAGTACAACATGAGATTTTAACCCTTCCACAAAGCAAAACTTGAATATAATTATGACCAACCAAAAATAAACAGACAATACATGTCATCAGCAAAGTTTCTTGCCTACCAAATATAGGTTTTATTATAACAGATTAAGTAAAGATTGAGGCCCTGTTTGGGGGAGCTTTTGGAGGGCCAGAAAGCACTTTCTGGCCCTCCAAAAATACTTTTAGATGAAAAACTGTGTTTGGTAAATTTTTCAAAAAGCTGTTTCAGCTTTTGCGGGAAGCTGAAAACAGCTTTTGGGAGGAAGCTGCAATTTGGAGCTTTTGGGAGGAAGCTGTTTCAGCTTTTTCGGAAAACTCTATTTTTGACAAAAATGCCCATATTAAAATAACATAATTACATAGTTTTTCCCTTTATAAACCTAAAAATCTGCTGGAGCCAAGAACCCTAGCCGTCAGACTCCCTTCTGTAAGAAAAGGTATTTTTCTTTTCAATTTTTGTATGCATCTCTTGAACCACATTTTAGAAGAAAAATTTTTTAATCCTTTTCCTTACCTTCCAAAATCAATCTATTATTTTTTTTTTATCATCAACCTCGCGGCCCATGCTGAGGTCCTCCTCGAGCGTGGACCACGAAGAAAAGCCCCTGGACCGCGAAAAATTATTTTATGAGAAATTATTATGAAAAATTATTTTATACTAATAATTATAATATTTTGTACCTTTATTTTTATTATACTATAAATATAATATCATACTATATTATATCATAATACATTAATATGTTATGTTAAATAATTTAATATTATGTTATATTATGAAAAATTAATTTATACTAATAATTATAATATTTTATATCTCTATTTTTGTATTATACTATAAATATAATATCATATTATATTATATCATAATAAATTAATATGTTATGTTAAATAATTTAATATTATGTTATATTATGAAAAATTAATTTATACTAATAATTATAATATTTTATACCTTTATTATTGTATTATACTATAAATATTATATTATATTACATTACATTATAATACATTAATATGTTATTTTAAATAATTTAATATTATGTTATATTATGGAAAAAATTAATTTATAATAATAATTATAATATTTTATACCTTTATTATTGTATTATACTATAAATATTGTATTATATTACATTACATTATAATACATTAATATGTTATTTTAAATAATTTAATATTATGTTATATTATGAGAAATTAATTTATACTAATAATTATAATATTTTATACTTTTATTATTGTATTATACTATAAATATAATATATATTACATTATATCATAATACATTAATATGTTATGTTAAATAATTTAATATTATGTTATATTACCAAATATTAATTTACTCTAATAATTATATTACTATTATGCTATATTAACATAATATTATTTTATATTACAATAATATTATACTATATCGTATATTTATGTATTAATTTATGTTATATTTTATTATATTCTGTTGTATAATACTATGCAATGTCCTTTGTGGTAATTTTGTCATACAAAAGTACTTTCTCAGTTTGTTTACCAAACACAAAATAAAGTACCACAGCACTTTACGAATGTAGTTACCAAACAGCAAACAACTTTTTATAACAGCTCTACTTCAGACAGCTCTACTTCTAACAGCTCTACTTCCAACAGCTCTACTGCCAACAGCTCCCCCAAACAGGGCCTGAGTATAGAAAAGTGCTGCACAGAAGGGTAACTGCCAGAGATCAGTAGCTAGCAGAATGTAACAGAATTTCAGAAGATCAGACAATTTACAGAAATCAATAAGTGTGAATTATGAAAGCCATTGCAAATAAATAGAAAAATACAAGAAGCTGCAATTGATCAAAGGTGTGAAAATAGGTTTAAACGAATGATTTGTAAGGGAACTTTGCCAGTAATGACAGAAGATGGTTATACCATTATCATCATTCCAAAAGATCCAGCATGTAAAAGCATAAATAGATCAAGGGCCACAAAAAAGACTCCTTAAACAAAAAAAGGTCCAGAAACTGTATCAAAGTATAACAAAATGAGTAAGAATCTGACATCACTAAGTTTGCAGCTCATTTGTTATGCAATGACAAACCAGAATTTAATAGATTACAATAAAAAAAACTATAGCTAGCAATGCATTTCTAAACACATTAATGAGATAGTACTGATAAATAACCTACGAACAAATTCAAAATTCCTGGATCTCATTTTATCACAAGTCAAATTTGAATAAACTCATGGAGTGGCATTCCTTGACTCTAACAACCACTGCAAGTTTTGAAATTTTCTTTACTAAAGAAGTCATATAACAATGTACTGGCCATTCAGGGAAAAGAATGACAAAGGATGCAAAGTAACACAATCAGGCTCAATGACAAATTGTTTGCCCAAATTCGGATTAAATACAAGTGTTTTCATATGGGTGGTGATATTATAACAATATGTGGATGCTTGCCTACCCAAATGTCATATGGTATAACAATATATGACTGAAAAGAAAAGGGAAGTCCATACCTTGGGTCCCATAGTCACCTTCACAGCATCAGCAAGCTCTTCCACACCCTTAAGCATCAAACAACGGGCTTCCACTCCAAATTTGATATCCTTGGCTGCATAGTTTCTGTTCCAACCAAGCCTACTTCCAATCTGTAACAAAACATGGAAGCCCAATTATCACATCACACAAAAACCAGAAACATCTGAACGTTTTCCAAGATAGGTTATTGATTTCAGCAACAATTAATATGAATGAAAAAACATTGTTTTCCCGTATTATACAACAATTCCCTAATTAGGTAGACATCAAAATGCATTCTAAGATGAACAGGCTTCCAGATAAAACTACATTTCTATTTAAGGATGGCAGAAAAAAAGACAAAATCTCATTGGAGAAAAAAATCCCAACAACCTGAATGTCTAAGTAATAAGATATATTTTCATGGACATGATGATTACAAAGCCGATATGCCAGCTCAATAAGCATCAAAAACATCTCAAAACGTCAGCAAATGAACAGATTTTTCTACATTAAACTAAAAACTCATTTCAGAAAATCCTAATATCACAAAATCTAAAGAAGAAACGAGCGAACACCCCCAAACAGGAGATAGATCTTCTAACCCTCTGCATGTTTCCACAAGATTGAAACGATTCATTTTCCAACAACATTATCATGCCCCCAATTAGTAAACAGCAAAACATCAAAAAGACATTGTAAAACCAGCAAACTTTGACGTACTACCAAAAAACCATCTAAGGAAACAAATCCAAGAACAAATATGCAATCCTCACCTGTCGGCGGCTGCTCTCGGCAATCCTACAAAAGACCAAATGAAGAAGAAACCATCAGAACTAAGCAAAACCAGACGACAAACGATCCAAAGAGGCAAAAAAAAATAGATTTGAAAAAAAAAAAAAAACTTGGTGCTACATCCCTAAACCTAACACGTAACGCCACAGAAGAAGAAAGAGAGATCAAAACTTGGAGAAGAAAGAAAGATCGAAACTTTCCCAATTCCATTATCTACTCACCGTGCTTTGGAGGCGAGGCTGGCCACAGCACGGTACATGGTGGAGAAGAGAAAGATTAGGGTTAGGGTTCCGGCGAGCGGAAGTCGGACTGGAATGGAGTTGAGTGGAGGAGAGGGGGAAGGACGGTGGGCGAGGGAGAATTTAGAGAATGGAGAGGAAGTCTCTAGAAGTCTCATATAGGGTTTAGGGTTTTAGCAAACAGATGAGTCGGCTCGGCCGCGGTTCTCGAATGCCTTTACGTGGACCGGTCGTGACCAAGGAAGGCTGTTTTTTCATTAAAAAAAAAAAACATGCATTTTGCATAGAATTGCAAACGGCCTCCTTGCAAGTATCAAATTATTGGTTTACCTAAAAAAAATATATCAAATTATTGCAATGCTAACTCTGTATTTCACATTTTGCTGCAATATAATCGGCCTCTTTTTAATTAGGATCAGGGCTCGCTGGAGATGCCTACATAAGAACTAATATGGTGGAAGTTATACTGACGTGGGCACAGAGTTTTGTTACGGACTCAGTTTTTTTTTTTTTTCTTTTTTTTGCAAAAGCTCGGACTCAGTTATTTGACATGGAAGTTATTTCTATGAAAGCAAGAGTTAAGGTTTGGGAGAAGAGAAAGAAATGCCATGAACTGAAAAAAATGAAGGTCTTACAAGGGACGGGCAAGCGAGGAGCAAGATAGAGATGCTGGAATTTTGGATCGGCATGATGGTTGACACAAGGAGGAGATGGTGGAAAGGAATCTATCCACACACTCTCACTCTCTCCTGCCTCAAACAATAAAAGCAAAGAAAAGGAGAAATAGATAGAAAGATGGAGAGCAAAATGGCTATAGCATCTATCGAATCAACCACCTCCTATTCGTCTCCATGAGCATTGGAAGGTTGCCAGGCTTCTCATAGCCCTAAGCTTTGTCGCTGAGGCAACATCCTCCTCTACCGAGACCATCAGCCTTATCCCTACTGACTTGAATTGCTTCCTCCAATCCAATTCTGGCGATATTCTGGCTGACTTGAGGCTAAGGTAGCAATCGAGTCGAGTCGGATCAGATACAGATCAAGTCGGATGTAGATCATGTCAAAAATTCGTCAAGTTAAAATTTCAGAAGTTAATTCGACCTGTTTATTAAACAGATAACCTAATCCAACCCGACCCACATAACTCATTTATTAAATATGTCAAGTTATGTTAAACAGGTTAAACAAATCAAATAAATTTTTAACATGTTAAATGGATTTAAATAGCTTGAACTGGTTAAGCATGCCAGGTTAAACATGTCAAAAAATAAGTTAAGTAGGTTTTATACAGGTTAAATGGGTTGCATAACGACCCGGCCTAATTATTAAATTAATCAAAACAGGTTAAACATATCAAATTTCTAAATTGGAACCAAACCCATTTAAAAAACAAGTCTAAACAAGTTGCCCCATTTATGATCAAAACTTATTTATGTCAAACTTAAACTGCTTAAAATAGGTCGTTCATAGGTTGGGTTGATGGATTAGGTTATAAATTACCACCTTTACCTAAGGCAAATCTCCAAGATCGTAAGGTCAAAGGAGTTCTCTAGCTTGATATCCTAGGTTTCTGAGGTCCTGACCTTCGGGATCATCCAAGGATTCGCAAAGACTGAGGACACCTGAGTTGGAGCTGCAGACAAGCGCTTCTGGCTTCACTAATCGGCATCTTGATAGGCTCCTCTCCAACATCGGGTCCAACTTTGCCTCTTCGGTGATCCTATAAGGACTTAGGCATGGCCAGCTCCTATAGTGGTGTGTACAAATCCTGCCTGGGAACAAAATCACTCACACCATCTCTCATAACCCTCTTTGGAACCTCCTTGGATCTCCTCCCAGGACCCATTAACCCCTTCCAACGAGTAAACCTCATACATAATATATATGTTTCTGATGATACAAAAGGAGGAGACAGAACTCCTGAAACAAAGAGAAAAAGTTGCAGAACAAAGAGTAAACGTCGTACCGCCTTCTCCAGTGGAGGCCCGGGAAAGCTTTCCCCAGTCTGGCTGCCTCAAAGAACATCGCAGAATGGTGGCAGACAAGGAGAAGAAGAGCTTGAACTCCTCTACCTTGCACTTCTGGAGCCGATGGTAGTCCGTCATGTAAAAGTATCACAGAGAGATTTCCTGCTCTCACTTATTACACATATTTTCTCGTTTTTTGAAAGATGAAAAATAACAGCCTAAAAAGCTTTTAGTTGTCAGCAATTTCGAGAAAAAAAAAAGCGAAGCAGAATTCTTGGCTCTAAATTTTTAATTAAAAAAACAAAGATGGCTACCAAATGCAGCCTAAATTATATTCACACCGAATCTCTCTTGGCAAAACCGCTGAAAACACCCGGCAAGCCTGGTGCTATGTCTGACGATTGCTTTGCACAAAGAAAATATTTTCCAGATTTGTCATGGAAGAGCAAAAGTTACAAAACAATCCCCGCTTCACCTACAATCTTCAAAGGTTTCAACTTCCCGGTCAACTGGATTTTGGCCGCACAGCACTCATTTTGGTGGCAATAAAAACCATTTGGAATGCACACAAATGTTACAAAACGCATAGAACCCCACTATTCACTCCTTTGTACACCAACAATTCAACACTCTAGCCGTTACCACCCACAACCCCCCCCCTCCCCCCCAAAAAAAAAAGAAAAGAAAAGAAAAGAAAAAGAAAACCCCACTCAGAAAAACCCACATGTTACTGTACAAATACACAATAATGAATAAACAACCATTATGGCACCAGCTCATTCAAACAAATTTTCGGGAAAAATACAATACATTACACTCATCAATGGTTAGCATCAATTGGAGCACCAGACCTTGCCTGTGAAATCCGGTTTGCATAAATGGTAACAAGACGCAGCTGCGTGCTACTAAGCCCCTCTAAGTATGGTAAGAATGCTTTCCCAAGCATGATATAGATATCCACAAGGCAGAACACCACAGTCTGCAAGAAATTCAAAATAAAAGGAAAACGGTAACGATTCCCATTTAAATAGATCCAAGGATAAAACCTGCAGGCATAAATCAAAATGTTGCAATATTCATCATAGGTAAGGTAGCAAATGATATGTCTAGGGCAGTCTAGTCTGTGGGCGATCTAGTCTACCAATAATGTGTGGAGGACAAAAAACCAATGCTATAATACTTAACATTTGATGCATGAGGCCAGGTTGGCTTGGCTTAGCAAGTTCTTAGAAGCAACACTATGCAATGCATCCTGCAATGCCTCACGTTGCAGCAACAAGTAAACAAATCAGACCGGACTGAAAGAACACAAAATGAAAGCTTTGCAAAAGAGTTGAAACAGTCTTGCCACTTGGAATATAGGGATGTTACCCGTTGCGCAAGGTAAATTTGGACGCTTTAACATGATTAAAAAAGAAAAGTTTACAAGGCAAATAACATTTACAATATTAAATAACTGGCATCAGACAATGTAATAACCAATCAGGATGACCGGACAAACAAGGAAGGCAACCAGGAACATTAAGGGATGATTTAAATGCCAGATGGTCGCATCCAAAGATTTGATCTGCTCATATCATGATAGCAAAGAGGGTTCCGGGATTGAGGGGTTGTGGATTCCATCATCTCAAAATTTTAGGGACTAGAAAATTAGCCTTTTCAATCAAATGTTATCCACGATTACTATGATCCGGAGCATCTCAGTAATTCATAATCTATTCAAATACTCTTCCTGGAGACCACCTTTGCTGGAGACTACTGAAGAATTGGGGGTGTCAGTGCTTGATAACATGAGCATCCAAACAGAAACTAAATAACCCACAACCATTTCAGGCACCATATGTATTCTACATATGGGTATATAGGTTATGTCATCCTCAGAGAGAATGCTGAAGAATCAACAAATGGCTTATATGAAAAGTACGCAAAGCAATTAGAACAATGACCAACCCATTTTTTATTTCTGAACTGTAATGAAAACAATGAAACTCGGAACCATTAATAAGATAATTTTCTAGAAGCAAAGAAAGCAACAAACTAATAACTGTTAATAAACAAAACAAAATGTAGCAAAGGTTAGTAAAGCAGGATTGCAGTAAGAATCAAAAGGCAATATCAGGATCATATGGATCCGTTAAGGCAAAGACCAAGCAATTATGATTTCTCCTGTACGGCCTTGCATTTTCCCTATTTGCTTATGGAAATCATTGATTGTCATGCTTCTTTTGCCATTAGAAACAACATAGACATCTTTAAGTCTGAACCTTATTTAATATGCCAAATACATAAAAATTGATAACCTGGAGTTATCTCTTGTCTTTCCTCTCTCTTTATAAGAAAAGCATCAACGCAAAGTTCCTTCACGTCTAATCCCCCAAGAAGTCATTTTATGAATGATGCAAAAAAAGGCATCATAAAAAAGTAGAGTAGAAAATGCATAATGAACAATGCAACTCCATCTACATTGTCTAAAAGAAGTAAAATCTATACCTTTCGAACATCTGGACTTTGATTTCCAAATGCATCAAAAAGTGCAGGTAGAAACGATGGCAATTGAGTCATTAATTCCTCATGTGAAAGCCGACCAACAAGCTGGAAAAATTGCCAAAGAATTAGAATGTTAACCGACAATCTTAATTGCTTCAGCATAGAGTGTTAACTTTCCAAATGACGATAATAGCCTCTATGCTGGAATTATAATGGCTGCTGCTGCTGCTAGTACTTTTACCAATATTACAATCATAATCATTTCATCAATTATGATAGTTATTATTTTTGTTGCTATTTTTAATTATAAAGAGCAAGTTTTAAGTCTCATTTAGAACAGAAACTGTATACAGCTTCACCTAATACAGGCTCAAGTCACATAGTGTGATGCATTTAAAAGAAACTGATGCAATTGGGTTAATAAATCAATAATACAAATAGACAGGAAGCAAACTTCAAATATCCTAAAAGGATTTTTTGTCGTCTCTCTCTCTCTCCCCAAAATCTGCCTGTCCACTTTTATTTCCTCTTCTTTTGTTCTTGGAGATATAAGACCTATGTTCTCTTACTGGACCTCTAACCTCACCTTTCTCTCCAAAGAAGAAAGATAAGCAAAAGCCTCAAACCATAATAAAACGTAACCAAAGAACCTAAATTTCTGCTTCGCTCACAAAAATAATGTTGAGATGTGAGATCAAACTTTTGAACTCCTAAAAACCCATCTTACTGATTCTAATTTTGTCCTCAACAAACAGACATTACATTCATTGTTATTCCCACTACCACAATATTCTCTCCCTTAAAGGTTGGTTGAATGGATGCGTGAAAAATGAAAAATGGACGGAAATGGTGATTACAACTGTACTATTTCCTTTGATAACTATGGTAGTTAAAGGGTTAGAATAATGACTATGGTAAGGCACAACATGAACATGTTTATATGTAGGGGTGTCAATGGAGGTTGATAACATGCTATGGTAAGGCACAACATTACATTCATTGTTATTCCCACTACCACAATATCCTCTCTCTTAAAGGTTGGTTGAATGGATGTGTGAAAAATGAAAAAAGGACGGAAATGGTGATTACAACTGTACTATTTCCTTTGATAACTATGGTAGTTAAAGGGTTAGAATAATGACTATGGTAAGGCACAACATGAACATGTTTATATGTAGGGGTGTCAATGGAGGTTGATAACCTACTAATCCAATCCGAAATTGACCTGAAGCATAGGGTTTGGGTATGGAAAATAAACCCAATAAGCCATTACGCTGGGTTTGGGTTCCGAATAAGACCCAATGTCTTATTGGGTCAGTTAGGATTTAAGTAGATCCATACCCGAAAACCCAGAACTGAACCTGATTATACACATACAAACATAGGAATACACACACACAAATAAATTAATAAACAAATACGTGTCTATCTATCATTTTTTTAATCATAAAAGAAAACTAATCAAAGTAGAAAAGTAAAACTGTAATCCATCTTATTCCATCAAATTCCTATCCATGACATTTGTTGTAGTCTTTCTATAATATATTTTTGGTGTTTTAATATTATACTGAGTTTGATTATTGTAAGAAAATTTTCATTTATGTCATTGACTGCATGGATGCTTAGGTAACAAAAGTAATAGTTAAATAGAAGTCTTCTTTTAGATATAATTTTTATATCTTTCTTAAAGTTTCATGTTTCATAGTTCATGTGGTAACTTTTTGTGTGCATTAAGTAATTTGAAAAGAAAAGTCCAAAAATGTAGCAAAATAACTTGTTAAATACCCAACATATACCCAAAACCCGACATTTTTGGGTCCAACATAGGATATAGGTACAGAGTTTGTGCTCGGGTTTGGATCTAATAAATAAAATTCGGATTTGGGTATAGATATGGCCAAACCCGACCGCAGCCTGCCTCATTGACATCTCTATTTATATGTAAACATAGTTATACGGCTTGTTATGGCTTTTATGATGAACTTTGGGTTAATTTTGCACTTCATGTGCAAATAAATTTACACCATAATAGTTTATATGATAAATTTCTTGAGGCTTAGTAGCATACATGTTAGAGAACAATCAAGACAGCTATTTAGGATGATTCGTGATGCTAGATTACTATAAATTACCTTGGTTAAACAGTTAATGCCAATAACAAGAGTCTTCTCATCATCACTGACCAATAATGGTACAACAACCTGCAGAGTTTATCAAAGAGAAAAAGAGCATGATGAAAATGTTTACCTCAGAAGTTTGTATGATTAATCGAATTCTAGTAAACAGGTTATAGTGAGATTCACTTACAGTAAGACATCTAAATGGATCATACTGAGCTAACACAATATTCAAACATTGGTGTGCTTCATTTGAAACCTGGAAGAAAAGCATAATAAATGAACTAATATACAACAAAACTACAAAGGTATAATGTCAAGGTCAGCTAGAGCAGAAGAGAGAAGTATAATACCT